>NC_136412.1:196516754-196754254 GCF_051521515.1 Lactuca serriola | reverse complement strand
GGATGTGGGTGGATACATTAAAGAAATGAAGAAAACCACAATAGATTTGGACAACGTCTTTGGGGGATGGTTAAAAGAACATAAAACAGTAAAGAACTTCACCCAACAACATGAAAGCAACCAAGGCTTTATAGATGTGCTGATTTCCATTCTTCAAGGTGCTTCTAAACACGAATTCCCGGATTTTGACGAGGATACGATTATTAAATCTGCATGTGAAGTAAACTCAAACGCTATCATCTCACTGTTTCTTGATTTATTTTCAACGTTTTTGTTCATTTTTTTCAAGCATTTTGCCTTTAAATAAAACGAATTCCCAGATTTTGACGAGGTTACGATTATTAAATTAGCATTTTGAATGTGGTATTTGACAAAAAATGGAATGGATTAGTGCTTACTTTTTTATATGGTATTTGGGACAAATGTGAATTGAATGTGGTATTTGACAAACAATTGGATATTTTTAATTTTTTAATTTTTTTTTAAATAAAACGAAGTTAGCTACGGATTTCCGTAGCTATTTTGCTCCGTAGCTATTCCGTAGCTGTTTGGATCCTTAGCTATATAACTCCGTAGCGATTCCGTAGGAATTCCGTAGCTATTTTTTTCTGTAGCTATTCAGTAGCTGTGGTAGCTACGGAATTTTCCGTAGCTATTCGGTAGCGGTTCCGTAGCTATAATTTAGCCACGGGCCATTATGCTACAGCCATTTTTCCGTAGCAATTCCGTAGCTATCCGCTTATAGCTACGGATTGTGCCGTAGCTATTGATCCAGTTTTCTAGTAGTGTATAAGATTTAAACTCGCCGTTTTTAGATTACCCTAGAAGTCTTAACCGCTTGAAACCCCCCAAATCTCACATATCCAGTGTTTTTTGTCGGTATAATAAATGAAATACAGTATTATTGAATCACAATGAATTACAAAAGAAGGAGAAGAACCACATAAGATGTACAGGAAACATATTGCAAAACATAGCGGTCTGTTTTAAAGATTTTGAGATCCCATTTGTGCAACATTTGAAATCGACTCTCTTCATGACGTTACTACTTATCTGAAGCACAAACACAAATCTTTGGTCCATATAAATGACACCATCTTCAAGCTTTATGAGGGTAAAGACGAACAGGTAGACCTTTGGCTGGACTAGGCATTGGGTTAACAACAATCTGCTCATCAGGAATCATTTTCTCCCACTTGAACTTTGTTACGAGATGATGCATGAACACAAGTATTTCTAGTCGAGCATACTCTTTTCCAGGACACATGCGTGGTCCTCCTCCAAATGGCACAAATGTGTAAGGCGCCGGTCCACTGCCTTCGAATCTTGATGGATCAAATTTCTGGGGTTCTGGGAAGCACTCAGGGTTTTTGTGCGTTGAATTTGCACTCCAGTACAACTGTATAAAATAAATTACTTAAGTGAAATCATGTTAATTATATATATTAACGACAAGTCTTGTTTTTAATCGTGTGTGTAAATTACCTTCCAGCCCTTGGGGATAGAATAACCGTTGTAATTAAAGTCGGTAATGGCTTCTCTGAAAGCTCCTTGTAGCGGTGGGGCTAACCTCATAACTTCACATGCAACGTTCCATGAGTACTTCATCTTTGATAGATCATCCCAGTTCAACAGCTCCCCAGGTGCTTTCGATTTTGCTATCTCAGATTGTTCTGCATGTGTTTATCATATTAAGATGACAAATTAATATTATATTTATATCTTCCAATTATCCGTTGACCTATACCTTTGTATCAACTCTATATACCTTTGTAGACTCCATCATAAATCTCAGGCAACTCCGCAAGATACTTAACGATAAATGCACAAGCTGAGCTTGCAGTATCATGGCCACCGATCAACAACCCTATTATCTTGTCAGCTATATCATATTCGGCCATGAACTTTCCATCTTCATCGCTAGTCAGAAGCATGTGCGACAATATGTCTTGTGTTGGTGTTGCTTTCCCTTCAGCCAAATCAATCTTCCTTTGCTTCACTATGGCTAAGAGTTCTTTTCTTATGAAGTTGGCAGCATTGATTCCTCTTCGGAACGTTGTCCCAGGAAGGTCAATAGGGATTGACAGAATCCCCGAAGCGATGCTCTCAAATGGAGTAGATAGGTATCGTACACGTTCAGGGTCATCAATACTAACAAAAATCTTGCATGCAAGCCAAAAAGTGAAGTTTTTGGTGAGTTCATACGTCACAATTTCATCCTTTCCTTCCCATCCATTGGCAAAGTGTTGTTGTGTCACGACATCCATAATAGGCACATAACGATGCAATGCTTCGGGTTTGAAAAAGTTTGGAAGCATCTTTCTCATCTTAATTGCTTCTATCTTGGAGGTCTTGTCAGAAGAAGGAAAGATTTTGTCCACCGAAGCAGGCCACCATCCCTGTACGAGCTTGTTCTCATTCATGAACAAGAATTTGTTACCTTGGGCCCCACAGAAAACCGCAGCGTCCTCCAACATGAGAGACGTCCGAAACACTACAGAAGAAAACTTTGACATGCGATCAAATATGAACTTTTCTGGACAACCTTTCCATCCGGTGGCAAGAAACTCAATACTTTCTCCGATTATGGGCCACCCAGTTCTACCTGGGGGAAGTACTTTCCCGTCTTCGGTTGATTTATACTTGTATAGGAGAAAATGAAGATAGAATGAAACAACAAGAACAAAAACAGAGAGAAGAGAAGCATAGAAGATGTCCATTTTCAGAGCTTTGCACAATATTGTTCGCAATATGTTTTAAAATGATTACAGGGTGTGTGCGTATATATACCAAAAGGTAGAATGTGCCTGGTTTGAAATTATCTGCATGAGATAGAGGACAAAATGACGAATCTAGATCTGAAACAAATATGTTTGACAAAAAGATTTGATGATTTGTACATTATAAGTTGGTTTCCAAGATTATATTCATCAGCAAAATAATAAGGAACTTTATTTTTATCCTTTTATTAATTAACTAAGCCTTGTAATTAAACTCTTACAATTTCTAGTATTATTAAAAATAAGTAGATTTATTGACAAAACTGGTTGTTTACATATTTTCATAAGATAAAAAATGCAGGGGGTTTTACATTAACATGAAAACTTAAATTGTTCAATCAAATAGTAAAGATATGTTTTTTTTTATTTTCCTTTATTACGCTTTTTTTTTTTCCTTTATTATGTTTAAGTTATCTAGTAGACGGTGTTAATTTGTGAACATATGTTCCATGTCAAGGAAATTAAACCATCCTTAGCTGAACTGTACGGTTTACACACAAAACCATGGTTTTAATATGATGCGGATTTTTTTAAGGATCTTGTATTAGGTTTTTAAAGTATGTTTGGGACGGATATTTTGAGATCTTTTGAAACCTTTTAGGTTTCTTAAGAAAAAACTCGGAATTAAAAAAAAAATGTTTTACATGACTTTTTATATTTTAAACAAAAAAACTTAGAATTTAAAAGTTACTTTTATCGGAATTTTTAGGCTTTTGTTTTAATTAATTGTATACATATAAAAAAACTAACATCTATTTTTGTCAAACGTTAATACATAAATAAAAATTACAGCTTTCAACTATTATATATCAGCTAATCTGTCATACACACTATTTATATAAAAGGAACCAGCTAAACGAACATAACAATGCCCCCAATGATCATTTCCCCTAACCCTCAACTGTGGTTAGTGGTTGGTGTGCTTAATGTAAAATATTAGTAAATGACATAGTTATTTATTAAGTAGGATCAATTTAACCATTTAATCTAAATATAATTTAATAATATATTAACGATATGAACTGAGTATAAGTGGTTTATATTTAATAAATCAGTTGGCATGCAATTAATGAAAAAACAACACGCAGTTAAAATAAGTTAAACCAAAAACCTAACAGTTTTAGAAAATCGAAAAAAAAATGTTTCTAAAACAAAAATAACTAAAATCGGTATACCGGCATCCTACACATAGGGGTGTCAAAAAAACCCGAACCCGATTAACCCGACCCGACACTTACCCAAATAAAGTAATTAGAGTCGGGTTCAATAGGGTTACAACTCTAAATCGGGTTATTCGGGCGATTTGTCGTTAGGGTCGGGTTTAGGGTTGATTTTTATAAAAAAAAAAATCGGGTTTCGGGTCAACCCGAATAACCCAGTTAGGAATTCACAACTTTTACATATTTCACTGCTCTCTACTTGAACAGTACAAAAAGGCTGCAAACCCTTTGAAAATGTAAATTTTTGTGACTCTAAAAGCATACGAGGGTCAAGTAACTCCCATTTGTGAAGTTGAAGTCCAAAAAGATATAAAACCTCCACATCTCAAAAGTACTGGAGCGGCTGAGAAAGTAAAGATTTTATTTTGATGGTTATTTCTACTTTAAACTAACTATAAACATGAATAAACTACATAATGTTGATCGTTAACTAGAGATTGAAAGTTAATCTATTTAATATTTATAATGGAAGAACTCTTTTAGCTATTGTGGTATGGATGCTTTCTCGTATGTTGTAATAACCATGAGATCCATGATATTTTATTTTTAATTTATTTCAGTTTGTATGCATTATTGATGTTAAGAAAAGAGTACAAAAAATGGTTTGAGTTTATATCAGATTGCATTCTTGAAAAAACCATATATATTATATTTAAATTAAGTGTTTAGTGTATTAACCCAACTAACTCGGCTAACCCGACCCTATTAACCCGATTAACCCGAACCCGACCAACTCATACCTTAATAGGGCCGGGTGTCGGGTTAAATTATTTTTTTGTGAAAACCCGACTAACCCGAGCCGTTTAACCCGAAACCCGATCGGGTTGATTGGATTAACAGCCCTACCTACACATATGAAATGATGAAAATTTTCATATTTGGATAATGATGATAAAAATAATAATAGTAATATTGTTTTGTTGATGGTCTAATAATAATAATAATAATAATAATAATAATAATAATTAAATTATAATGATTTTTTCAAAATTGCTTTAAAATTTATGAATTGTTTGATATGTTTCTTACTAGGTCTGGTAAAAGATTGGATCTAAGTCACTTAGATTCAGCTTGTCTATATCGCATTTAAAAACTTTTGACTTAGTCATGGCTCATCTTGGCTCATTTGACTTATGCTTACTCGGTTAGACTTTGACTCAAATATGATTCGATTGGTAGTTATTATTATATATATATATATATATATATATATATATATATATATATATATATATATATATATATATATATATATATATATATATAACATTTATCTTAATATGTTAATGATTTTAATAATAATAAAATGTATAATTTAACTGTTTTGAAAATAAACTTAGGAAAACATAGGATATGACTTTATATACACTAAAGTTCGACATTTACAATTTGACTTGAAGTGGGAATCGTTTAAATAAACATGCACATTTACAAATAGCTAAATACAATGAAGGGTATCTATCACTAGAAAATCACGACTAATGAAGAAAATGTGAGGCGTATTTATATTTCATTAGATGCTTTCTCATGTCATCATGTATGTTAGGATTATTGTTTTTATACTATTAACCTTTCAAATCACATTCATAAAATATTAGGATTATTGTTTTTATACTATTATTCTTATAAGGAATAAGCTTGTTGAATACATTATGTTTTTTTGTTTTTTTCATCTAGATGGTTGGATATACATATACCTCTTAAAAATGTCTGGAGTAATTCATTGAGTAGGGTAACAGATCGACCAAGTCATATTTTTTTTAGAACAACTGAATTTTATAAAAGAAACTAGCAATGAGCTAAAAAATTATAAAAAATAACTAGAAAAGAGTTTGATAACCAATGAACCCATCTAGCAGAAACTTTGAATTTTCTAAAAACAAACCAATTAAAAAAGAAATCAACAATGGTGTAGAAAAATTTGTCCATTCGTGGAATCTCTTCAGCAAAAATCAAATCATTTCGGTGTCTCCAAATGGACCAAATTCCCACAACAATAATATCCTCCATAGTATCTCGCTTCTTAGAACCACCATCAATAATATCAATTCAGTTAAAGATATATGTCACAGTAAGTCGCTCTGGTTTATCTAAATCACACAAAGAGAATACTTTCCTCTAAATGTTGAAAGCAAGCTCACAAAACAATAAAAAGATGATCAAGAGCTTCCACAGAAACAATACAAATCGGACAAAGAATAGAGTGGACTTTAACTCCGTTATGGCTTGGCTTCCGCTTAATAGGCAAACAATCAAACAAGGCACGCCACAAAAATATATTAACATTTTTTGGAAGAAAGAGATAACTCTGCATTGCCATGTTGGTATTTTGCTTTTTATAAATGTTTCGATTAAATTCAAACATAAGTGTAGAGATTATATTACTTTGAATTTATATACCATATCATCATTATAAATATGAATAATTACATTACTAGGTTTTTGGTTTTATTTCTTTGAGGCAAGGCTATCAAGATCAAGATCTTACCTAAGATCGTTTAATGTGTTGCAAGATCATGATTAATGTGAGATCGAATCAGGATCAGAATATCCTAGCAAAATGAAGTCATATTCAAATTTGCTCATAATATCTTGGTTATGCAATATACATTATTACATGATATGGATTAAGATGTCGATATAAAGCCAATTTTAACTTATAAAACATGAACCATAATTTTTATTGTTGCAGACCATAAAAATTAGGAATAAAACATTTCAATTACGAAAAGAAACAAGATCATTATGATCTACAACTAAAGGCTCATGTTACCCGGCTGGCCACATGCATAACATGTTGAGTCCGTTGCTTGGCAGGCTCCACTGTGCGGCTTACTACACTTGGCATAACGGCCACGACCCTGCTGGCCCTGTTGGGAGGATCAGAGGTCTTAAGCTTCTTGGCCTGTCCCACTGTTGCATGAACCTGTTTTGGCTTCCGCTTCGTGCGGAGCTCTAACTCAGTTTCCTGCTCCCGGTCCTTCTCCACCATCTCATTCAGGGTCTTGCACCCCGAAAAGCTCACAAACTTACGGATATCATCCCTCAGCATGGAATGATACCTCGTATTCTTCATCTCCTTATCCCCAGCGTACTGCGGGACCAATAGTGCCTTCTCCCGGAACTTGGCGCTAAATTCCGCCACAGTTTCGGTAGTCTATTGCAAATCCTGAAACTCTCTCACCAAACGTTGCACCTCGATGGGCGGTGCAAACTCCCAATCAAGCCTCCTCACAAACACCTCCCAGGACATCTCATCCACACCCGCAGATCCCACCTTGCGGGTCACCTCCACCCACAAATCTCGTGCTCGATCCCTCAACATACAAGATATAAACCTCACCTTTTCCACCTTGGGGCAATAGCTCGAGCGATGGGCATTCTCCATGTCTACCACCCAACGTCGACTAGAGATGGGATCCTTGACCCAAAAGAACTCAGGCGCTCCACACGCCTTAAACTTCATGAACGAGGGAGCCCAGACCCTAATATGGCCTGAAGCAATCTTCGCTCGAAAATACCTGAGTCGCTCCTCCATGATCTTCATGATTCCCTCCTTGACAGTACCGAAAATCACCTGGGTAGCATCAAGGATGCCATGAGTAACCTCAGCTACTATAAGATCATGCAGCCTCTCATCGATAGGCTCTGCACCCGAGCCTGAACCTAATCCTGAACCTAAACCTGAACCTCGTATGATCATCACCATCCTCAATTGAAAACATCACAAATAACCAAGATAAAGAATTCAAAAGAGATTCCTCATCACCGGACTTCTAAGACTATCAGGTCTGTCTTTCATTCGGGTATAGGCCCTGTGCTTTCAATAGTACGGGCCCAATACTACCTTATACACCTACTTGTACCTTCCCCAAGGTCATACCTGATATCCCTAAATCATCCAATCACAAATCATGACTCATAAACACAACACTAACTCAGATCCTAGATTGCTCTAGGATTTTCAACCCTCGCCAAACCAGAAACTCAGATCAATCATAGCAGGTTGCCCTATGCATGCAAGTTATACACAAAGAGAATCGCATACGCTATCAAATAAAGCTTCTACCCTAAACCACAACCAAACAAGGAACAGGAATAAGGCAGATTCCCTCATTCTAGGGCTATGCAATCCTAAAACATTAGGAACACTTACTTGAGCTCGGCCGATTATGCGCGTTGCATTCTCCCTTTTTTCTTACAAAATCGTTTTCAGGAAATTTAACTTTGGTTTCTTTTTGAAAACCAATTTGTTACCATTTCCTGATTTTGAGTTCTGACACACCCCGAAGTGTGCCTGAATCCTTCAAACCAAGGCTCTGATACCAACTTGTAACGGCCCAAATTTTTCAGAAAATTGTTAACTTTTTTTTTTCAAAAACATCAACCATAAGGAGTACAAAAATCCCATTACATAGCCATGTTATTTTAAAATTTAGAGTACGAAAACTAAATGTGAAAACACTGGAGAATGCACGTCGTGCCATCAAGCTGGGTCCTTGCCCTTATCAATAGAAGTACCTGAAACATTCAATAAAACTATAAGCATAAGCTTAGTGTGTTTCCCAAAACACATGAATCATATAATCACATAACACTATGCACATAATATACACATAAGTTTGCCATGGACTCCCTCCATGGTCTTCATTGGAATGCCATGGCTACCCCCATGGTCTTGTATCCCTGAGTCATGGGCTCCTCCCATGGTCTAGCCAAATGTCATGGGCTCCTCCTATGGTCTTCACATAAGTCCACATATAAATCAAATAAAAAACAATTACATATTCCCATACGTATCATTTCATAATCAATAGTGGGACGGCCTTGGTGCCTTCAACCCATGAGTGTGGTAAGAAGACTCACCTCAAATACTAAACGATATCTGACTAGGTCCTGGCTCCGAATATCAGCTCTACTCAATCCCTAAACAGAAACAATTCCTTAAATACAATTCAAAATGCCCTAAAGCACATTAAAAGTCAAACTTGGTCAAAGACTAAAGTCAAAGGTCAAAGTCAACGGTCCAAGTTGACCCAACTCATCGAGTTGTCCTTCAACTCGTTGAGTTTCTCCATTAAATGCACAGATTGGGAAAACTCGCATCAACTCGTTGAGTTCACCTAATGAACCAGTCGAGTTAGCCAAGAATCCAACAGCTTAATGCATTAAGTTGTTTCCATCGAACCTAGGAGCCTCAAATCTCAGATCTCCTTCAAAATGATGTATACAAGGGTAAAGTTTCCAACTTTACCCTTAGGAACCATCCAAGTTGAGTCAAACCCAAACCCTAGACTCAGTGGAGAGATGCTTGACAAATTAAGCCCTTAAACTCTCAATACAAAACCCCAATATGCAGATCTGGTCCTCTAAGGTTAAGAAATCACGTAAAGTTTCCAACTTTACATCCATACATGCTAAAAGGAACCCTAGGACTCAAAATGGGTTTAATAAAGGACTTAATACATAAATGGGACCTAAGATCTAGTAAAGTTTACAACTTAAGCCAAATGAGGCCATAACATGGGTAATCTAACATGATAACCACTAGAATACTCAAGTTCTTGGGCAACTTAACCATGAGTCCAAAATCAAGATAAACCCCAAAACAATAGATCCAAAACAATGACAAAGCAAGGTATAAACTTTATACCTTCAAATGACTGAAAAGAGTGGGGAGATTCTGGATCTAGGTCTTCTCTCCAAGCTATGCACCTTCAACTTCAAGGGTCCTCCAAAAGTGTGCAAAATATCAACTCTCAAGGCCCTCCACAAGCTCACACACTCTCAAGGACGATGGTATACTCTTTTAGGGTTTTTCTGGACAGATGAGGCTGGTAGGGAGGCCAGCCAAGAGACTTAAGGCCTTTAAATATGGTGCAACACCCTAAAAATTAGGGTTTCCTTCCCAGCCGCCAACTCGTCAAGTCAAGGCACCCCAACTCGTCGAGTTGGTTCATTAATGTGTGCGGCCAAAATCCACTCAACACGTTGAGTTGAAGCCTTCAACTCGTCGAGTTTGACAAGAAAAATCAATAATTTGAAGAAATAAATTCATACCGGAACTAAGCGTTACACCAAAAGCCTCCACAAAGACGGGTTAAACTTCATGTTGAACTAGATGAGATGGTAGATAACGACGTCGTTGGATTAGAAACTTGAATTGCCACGTGGCAGCATATGAGTGGTTGGGCGTCGTCATCAAATAGCTTTTTAAAGGATTCAGGTTTTTGTATTTAGTATAAACTAGGATTTTACTCGTCGCACGTTGCGGCGACAATAATGGATTTAAATATCAAAACTATTTCAGTAGCAATATAAGTTTAAGAAGACTTAAATGTCAAACCATAAAAGTCAGGGGTCAAAGTCATGCATAAAAACTTAGGAGGACTTAAGTTACCAATGCATAAAAGTCAGGAACCACATTCATACCAAGAAAAATGAAAATAAGCACAAAAACATAAAACTATTATGTCAAAACATAGATAAAAATGGTGGATAGGAAATTAGATTATATGTAGTACAAGGAGGAATTCTTTCAAAGCAGAAGGGATGAAAGTGATAATGAGATGGAAGTGATAATTTAGAAAGTTTTTCAAAGTTGAAGGGGATAAAAGTGTAATTTTCAAAAGTAAATGATATAAAGTTTCTTTTTACAAATTAAAATGAAAAATGACAGAAATAAATGGTGCAAGTATTAAATAGTGAAAAAGGAAAGTCCGGCTGGTAATCCCAACCGAATAAGCAATCGAAATCGCTACAAGCAACCTATTTCATACCCTTTTCGTCGTACTTCCTCTTCTCCTTCTCTTCTTTCTCTCCCTGCCGAGCTTGTTGGAGTGCCATTGCCAAGATCTAGTGTAATTCCTTTTCCCCGGGAGCCAGTCGCACTAATGCTAGTATCAATAGGAAGATCTTTATTGCTTAGGAGATTTCTGGTTTTCTCCCCTGTAGTGTCAAAGTATTTGGCATAAAGAGCCCTCAACTTTCCTTTTCAATATAGATATAATAGGACCTCTTAGGTCTCATTTATTTCACACCTTAAAACCTTCCATTCCTTTCCCTTTCTCTATGATTTCCAACTTTCTTCTTGTTTTCCGAGTAATCATTTTGCGTTTAACACTTTTTCCATAGATATCGGAATGAAAGATATTTTGCATCAAATCGTGAGTTTTATGTTGAAGGTTATGGTCTTAGAGCGGTGTAAAAACTTATAAAGACATGATTTTCTTACGTAAAGTCTTACACTAGTCGAGATCAACAACAATGAGGTTGGTTTTTAATTTTATTGTTTAGTCTCTTAATTTTGTATAACAATGGAACAATCTTCCTTCCACATTTTTTATAAATCGCAAATGATCGATTTGGTTTTTGAACGTAACTTAATTAATAATAAGTAGTAGGCAACTAATCGACATATAATTCTTAATATTATTTTTCGGTTTTCTTGTGTCTATCTAGTCTGAATTACAACAATCTTGAAGGTTTTTATAGTGACAATTTTATCAAACAAATGGCTTAAGTAGGTACTAAAATTTCCTCTGCAAACTTTCAACCGATGAACCAAGAATTTGTCAAACTACATCGCTTCGTGGGTCAAAACTTCACTTGTTGGGATGATAAAGTCAAATTGTTTGCTTGCTCATTGTGTATGTTCTGGAAGCTAATCTTATCCTCAAAGTGGGAAAGGCTCCAAATCCAAAAGTCAACTAGAAAAATCTAAGTCTTTGCACAAAGAGTCTAAGAACTTATGTCTTGTTCATATCAAGTACAAAGAGTCTAGTTATAGATACTCTAGAAAGCTTTAAAATCCAAATACAAAGCTTTAGAACTCAAATACAAGACACGTTAGGAAGATACTAACAAGTACCTTGTCACCAAGTACGTAAATCCAAATGGTTAGATACTTTTGTCGAACGCTTCTACACAAATAAAAGTTATATTTTTCAACTACCAGCTAGTTTTACCAAACATACCATATAGCTACCGATCGCTCCAAAACCAATTATGCTTGCCTTGTCGTCTATAATTGTTTACATCGAGTAAACCAAAGACAAATTTAAAAGTAGATATCCCATTACAAAAATTCTAAGTGGTTGATGCATGTTGGATATGATTTTTGTTCTTGGTGGCTTACAAAAATATGCAACATAAATACTCTTCATAAAGATCACATACATACTCCACTACACCATTTGGATTTCATAATCATGGATTCTTGTGGATGATTTTAAGAAATGGTTAGACAACAGCCATGGACATTATCTGTCGAGCAAGACCTGGATCTTGTTGCAGAAGCTCCCTTAAGTTTGTCTCCACCTCTCCCAACTGTTTCTCAAGGTACTCCTTTGAAGTCTGTTCATATGAAAGAATATTCAACAAAATAACAACAATTTTCACAATACTCATCAATTTTAGCAAGATTCATCGATTTGAACGTGAGTTGGGAGAAAAAAAAGAAGGGCAAAAAGGTAAATGGCTGGTGTCTTAATACATTAACCCATGTTTTCTGGCTTAACACATTAAGTCACTATGTCTAGATTAAGTAAAAAAAACAGCCATATATAATTGTTGAGATTAAGTTGTGAACTCATTAAGCTCATTAAGTCGAAAAGAAACAACCCTTTACCTATTTGCCCTACTTATGTTTTCCTCTCACATTATATTGATGAATATTGTGAAAAATATTAAAATGTAAGGGTAAAATGGTCATTTAGTCTCATTAAGACAGTGTAATCATTCTAGAAAAAGAAACAAAACTTATGTAAACAGCACATTATCCAACAAACATCACCCATAAAGAACTTAATGAGGGAAAAGCCCCTTGCCCCCTTAATCTAATAAAGTTGTATAAGTGTTTCCTTTATATATATATATATATATATATATATATATATATATATATATATATATATATATATATATATATATTTAATTTCAGTATATAAAAGAGGAGCAAACCTGTAAGGATGCAATTGCAGTTTCACTATCCTTGAGCTTCTTTTCTTGTTCATCCATTAAAAATGGTTTTGGCTCTAAGACAAACCTGTTTATCATATACAAAAATTATATATAATATAGCAGTGAGAAATTACAATAAAGAAGAATCTTTTTACTATTCAAGGCATGAAAATATCCAAATTTGTATGAACAGGTATCGTATGACGATTTTGAATGTTTTTTGTAAACGAATAAATGCAAGAAACAGCAACATAATTTCAATTATTTGTGTATTTTTTCTAATTAGAACATTATACTTTAAAACTGTTTCATGAACTAGTCATTTGAGATAGAAAAATCAAATTGGTTAAGTGGATTAAACAGCTATAAACTGATAAAAAGATGAAAATTGGTGTTTGAGAATAATCATAAATCATAATAATTCATTTGCTTCAGCTTTGGGGAAATGCAAAATCATTGTACTCAGTTAATTATGAATGGAGAAGGGTATAGCAGTAGGGGTATAAAGGGTATCCAGTACTCACGTTCTCCCTGCAAAATAAAAATTAAAAAAAGATTAAATAAAACAAATAGGTGTTTCTTTTTTACTTGATACAAAAAGAAAAACTGTATGTAGTAAAAATTTGATACCTATAGATTTGTAAGTGTTTGTGTCATCTGACAACTGTTGCAGTTCCTCTAAGGTTAGAAAAGCACGTTTTTTTTCACTTTCCTTGTTTCGCATCTGATTTTGAACCTGAAAGACATACAATTATTATAGACATGAAATCAAAACTTGCTTTATATCAACCAAATGATATAGAATCACATAAACAAATGGACATATATAATCCTAAGGTTGTCTTTTTTCTTTATTATGGTATTAGTTTGAGAATCTATATAGGATTCATAAGCTTCTCATTGCTAATGGTAAATGTTAGAAATGGGAAAAAAGGTGAAGGAGAAAATGAACAGATACACTCTATGGTTTTTTTAATGAAAATAATATCCCATAAACAATATTATATATTTTGTAGGACTCTCCTTTTCTGCATTCTCACATTTGCTTCTCACAACCGAGTCATGATTACAAATTTACAATGAAAAAAACTCTAGTTTTAAGATATTTATGATGATGCATTGTCTCTCAGTAAAATAGTGGTTGGGTTATCAAAATCTTCCAGCGGACAATTATGAAGAAATTGATGTAATTGAGCTTTTTCTCGTTTGTGGTAGAATTTGAGTGTCTGCTCCCTTTCTCTCCCGTGTAAATGTCGATCAGAAGCAAAAAAGCACACAATTGAAGAACAAAGCAGCACAAAAAACAGAAGGAAAATATATAAACCCTTCGTTTCAAGAAGAATAGAGCGCTATACTTTGATTTAGTGCTTTAGAGATCAAAAGGGTTTTCCCAGATTCGAAAAATACATGGCTTTCAACTTCTAAGAAAGGTAACTAACTTGCATACAATGCAACGAGTAACCTGTGTGAAAAGGAACAAGAAAAGGCTACCTGTTTCAACTTAGCAGTGGTCTCAATCATGCGACCTTGAATCTCCACAAAAGCCTAATAACACAAATCGTATTCCGCGATTAGTGAGGGAACATTCAAAACAATTCATGTATGTATGCCTAAATGAATTTTTAATAAATGAAGGAGAAAACTACGGTTTTGTTTGCTTCATCGGCCATTTCTGGTAAACTTCTGGAGCTGAGTGTAGAATTTGATAAAACCCTAATGAAGCAGCGTTACTGTTTGCTTGATTTCGTTGAATCTGATTGATGATTGCACTCCGTAAGCCGTGCGGGTCTGGATTTATTTTGATCAAAGATAAGCCCTTGTAGTTTACATGAACTTGCAAAATATACCCCTACATAAAATTATTGCTGCAAAGGTTTTTTTTTGTTTTTTAAAACGGTTTACACACCCATAGTTCACATGTTATTCTACTCATAAATTAATATATTTTTGTTTTAAAATGGGACTTGAACCCTTATTTTTTGCTGAAAAATATATATCTATCAACTTATGATATTGATAGGTTGAACGTCTTTTGATATGTGAATTCTACAACTACTTTAACTGTAGTGACTATCAAATTTGGGTCATTCATTGACTTAAGCATCTTTGTACATTCATGTAGATATATCATACACTTGACCTAGCAGTAGAAACTAGGTCAGAGTCACATAGGAACTTAAATCAAAGTTGAAAACTATGACTAATATGCTTGATTCTTCAATTTCACTTGAATATCAGAACCATTATATAGAAATGTCAATAAACCGACAAAAACAAGTGGTAAGAATTATTAGTAACTGTAAAATAATTATAAGACTATAAAATAATTTCAAGTCTCAAAAATTCAAATTATTTTGATGTCCAAAGATTTATTAAACCCTAAAACCCTAAAAGTCATAAAACTCAAATTTATAAACTTTAACACCTAAAACTCCATATAATTTGTTATGAATCTTCTAATATCAATTTAAAATAATTAATTTCAAGAAAATATAATCAAGGAAAATAAAAATTAAGTCATTAACATTTAACCCTATAAGTTTGGCCATCATTCCCTCCCACCATCTATTTTCCCAATTTAAATCATTTAACCTAAAACCACACTATTTTCCTTTCTATACTTCTCTCTCTAAAATATCTCTCTTCCTTCTCTTTAGAAAAATCCGAACTTAGGAGCAAAATCACTAGGAGAGATTTTGCCATTCGATTATTCATGAGCTTAAAGACATCTCTGTATTTTGCTATCCAATTTTGGTAGAGATAAACTCCAAAGAGATGACGAGAGAGATTGGGTATCCAGAGAGACAGAATCTCTCTTTTCTTCTCTCTAAACCCCCTTATTCTTTTCCTCTATGAATTAGCTCCAAAATCCATGAAATTTCCAGCAAATATCCCTCATTTTACTTAAGAATCTTCATCATTTGAAGTTCATCTTCAAGGTAAAATCAATTTCCTTATATTTTCTTCGCTTTTCTTTTAAAAATTTCAAGTTTTCTTGCATTTTCCCCCTCTTCTACAACCTTCTTTATAAACATTCATATGCATGTTCATGCATGTCGAATTTGATGATTATGGTGGTAGGATTTCACCCAAAAACAACATGTATGTTGTTAGAAAGTGAAATCAAATGACCAAAACCTAAATCAAATCCATAAACTTGAGTTTTTACAAGTTTTAAAGATCAAAAACCACATGCATTCAAGCTTTTTGTTTAGAAAAATCATTTTGAACAAAACAAGTTCATCCATGGTCTTGAAATCATAATGCATGTGATGAACATCAAGCTTAAAGGCTTGATAATCAAAGTACATTTTTAAAAATGTTTATAAATGAATTATTCACAAATAAATATCTAAAACTTATTTTCTGATCAAATCAGATTTTTCCCAGAATCCTAGTAACAACATAAGATGATCTGAAATTTTTTAGAAAATAATTCATTTTTCTCGGATTATTGTAATTTTTGCAAGAAAATAGAGCAATAATTCACATAAAATACTTGAAGATTAATAAATTCTGGAAAAATTATGGGATGACCTATACATTCATTAAAGACCGTTTATGAAGTTGCATGAATTTTTATGGTCATTTTCTATTTATGTAGATTTTGTTATTGTTAAAAACAAATAAATAGTAAAATACAATTATGAATATTGAAAGTCATTTTTGATCATTTTCGCACCTTATGGACATTATATAACCTCCATAAATAAATTTACAAAATTTTCCATAAATATTTCTTATTTTTTCCTTGTAACACCGTAAATTTTCAAACAATTTTTTTCATTCTTAAAACACAATAAAATACGTGTCACATTTCAAAAATCACAAGTATCAAATTGCTAGCACATTTGAAGGTTGTTCATCGCGAATCCAAGATCCTCAAACATAGCTCTTTTTCTCTTGTGTGTACAATCAAGTCGACGCCTTCCTACGATCCTGATAAGAACCTGAAACACATAACACATAACACGGTAAGCACGAAGCTTAGTGAGTTTCCCAAAATATCATGCACAAATAACTAGTCGCTCGAGGCTATAGCTCTGTAAGACCCTCCGGTCAATGTGTCTCAGTGGGACCCTCCAGTCCCACAACTCGTTGGACCCTCTGGTCCGGTCTGGTCGGGACCCTCCAGTCCCATGGTTCGTTGGACCCTCTGGTTCGGTCTGGTTGAGAACCCTCCGGTCTCATAGTTCGTTGGACCCTCCGGTCCGGTCTAAATATCACATAAAACAGCACATATCACACATAAAATGCATAACTCAAGTTAGCACATAAGACCTTCTGGTCACATATAATTACCACTCTAGGTAAGGTATAGTGAGAAGACTCACCTGATAAGCAGCAAGTAAATAACCTCGCACCCAAATCTCGAACTAGCCTCCACCTAACACAAGGGATGAATATCTCTATTTATTACTCTTTTCACAACTCAAACAACCGAAGACTATTCTTTCTCTTTCTAACTCTTTGAAATTGATGAAAGATCATTTACCCCTCCATGGTCTCTATTACTCATGTTGACCAAAACCCCAAAGTCAACAGAAGTCGAAACTCGAGTCAACAGTCCATGTCTGCCCGACTCGTCGAGTGCACTCTTGCGACTCGGCGAGTCCCCTCGTTTTACTCAGAAGTCTCGTGAAGGTTGACTCAGCTCGTCGAGTTGACTCCCAACTCGCCGAGTGATCACATGACTTAGCTCCTCGGGACAAACCCTAATCAACTCTTCGAGTCGGCTCATCGACTCGACGAGTTCATTCAAACCCAATGCTCATTCAGAAGATTTAAAATAGATCCATCACTCCAAACACTAGATCTGTCATCTCAAGGCTCAATAGTCACGTAAAGCTTCGATCTTTACATTCATGCATGATGTTATTGCTCTAAAATGCTATTACATGCCCTTAATGAATGATTAAGCCCAAAAACCCTAATATGGGTGAATAAAGTTTGGACACTTAGACTCTAAGGACCTCACAAGGTCCAGATTTGAGGTCTAGACTCCTTGATAACTCTTGCTACTCAAGATCCAAACAAAAGATGGCAAAAAGCTCTAAAACTCCACATATATGAGATCTATCCAAAATAAGAAGAAAGGTGAAGACTTTTTACCTTCCTCAGGATCTCTAGACAGAGAATCACTAGATCCAACAGGCTCACTTCCAGCTCCTTGCTTGATAACCTCCTCCTCTTCCTCAAATGATGCACAAGAACCACCATATTAGCTTCTCTCTCACTCTCTAGCTCCAAAAGCAATTAGGGTTTACTCTCAGGGGTGTATGGTAACTGATGAGGCGGAAATGGGGGCATAAGTTCCCTTATTGTCACACCCCCGAACCGGTACGGCGAAAACGTCCGGAGGCAGACGACTTCGTGTATAGTATCATAACGATTGAATATGAATGAAACATAGCAACCAAACATCATACAATGGAAATACACACTTACATAGTTTACATATTGAATCTTGTTCATCAGTTACACAAAAGTAAGAAGGTAAAATTTCTTAAAGTCGCACCACTTGATCGTATAGTCGAACTTATTACCTGCTACTGGAATTCCTGAGAATACAAGTCATTTTGAAAAGCGTCAACTAAAAAGTTGGTGAGTTCATAAGTAGTTTTGAATAAAAATGGCTTTTGTACTTGTTTAGAATCGTTTTCAAAGTGCTTTCAAAAATCCGATATTTTCTAAAAAGAAGTGGTTTGAAATATTTGTGTTTGATCTTATATTAATGCATGTGTGTTAATGTTTACAAAAATAGAAAGAGAATGATTTCCAAACAACCCGATGTTGTCTGCGATAGATGATGCTGGAATCTCAACCCCCGTGGTTGGGTACCAGTGCGTATAGATTAACGTTTTATCAAGAAGAAGATTTCCCGTTTTATCCAAAAAAAATAGAATGGTTTCCTATAAATCTTATAACGTTAATTCCTCTAAGTGAGTCGTTATAACCATACTAAATAATGACAATTTTGTCTGTCTTTGCGTCTTTGGGACGCCGACGGAATAGGATAAGGTTTTTGTCACCCTAGACTGGCCTAGTCTAACTGTTGCAAACAGCTCAGGTGTGGGGTGTCACCCCATAGAGATCTATACACAAACTCTCGTTTTCCCTCCAGGAAACTCTGGTTATAACTACAAGCTACGATTGTACACTCAAAGGTGCCAACCGACAAGTCTCACTGGATCCTTAATCGAAAATTTACACGGAAAAAAAAGAACACATATAAAACTCATTCTCAGACCCAACAAACATGTAAGTGGACCACTAAGGCCCACTATACATATCTATTATTTCCAGGCACAAAAGGAATATGAATGTCTACCCTGAGCTCAATATACATGTAAAAGGACACTAAGACCCACTAAACATGTATATTATTTCAAGGCCCAATAAGGATAAGAATATTGTTTTTAACCCGTTTGTTATTTTTTTGTTTATTTTAGCTCGATTATTTACAAAATTGATATAAAAACCCACTTTTTGTAAAAATGACGTTCTTGGCCCAATAAGCCATAAAATTTTCAATTAAGGCCCAATTAAAGTAAAAATAACACTTTAGCCCCTATTTTGTTTAAAACTTGTGTTTTTGACTAGTTTGTGGTAAAAATAACATTTTAAACTCATTTTTGTCAACAATATCATTTTTGGCTTGATTTTTGTGAAATACACATTTTTCTGGTTATTGGCTTTTCTGACCTAGTTGTTGGAAATTTTGTAGAAATATCATCGTAAGTCGAAATTTGGATTCGAAAATTCTGGAAGTTTGGAAATTTTGTCTACTTTGTTCACAATTTTTCTCATAATTTTTATTGGCCTCTAACAAGTGTGAAATTGCTCACCTTCACAGGTTGGTCCAAAATTATTTCAAATTTGATAGGCAGTTTTGTAAAATTCTCCAAAAATAGTAGAAAAATCGTATGAAAACGTGAGGGTATTCATTTTAAAGGTAATAACCTGAACTTTTTGCTTGTAAAACAGTTTTGAAAAATATTACCATTAAGGATGTCAAAACAGTTCGAGATTGGACTAAAACTTTTCTGTCAAGGGCTGATTTTTGAGTTTAAGTTATCTAAGTTTGTTCACAACACTTGTTTTTACTATTTTAAGTAGATAAATCCCATATCTACAAGTTTAAAAGTATTATATGTGATGAAACATACTTTTATCAAGGTTTATATGAATATCCAAGTGATAAACCTCATTTTCAAGTAAAGATCTAAAAGTTAAACACATAAACATGCATATATACATATATCTAACACAAAAGCACTTGTATTCTCCCCCAAAACATTATAAAACCAAAAACAAGGGGGTATGAAGCTCACCTTGGGGGTTTTTGAGATGTAGATGAAGAAGGAGATGAAACTTTGAACCTAGCTTGAGTTCCTTGAGAGATCTCGAAATGGTGGTTGATCAAGAGGCTTAAACTCAATCTTTGTTGATGATAAATCTCGAAAATGCTTGGAGGAACAATGGGGAAGCTTATTTAGAGAACAAGTGAGGAGATGAGAGTGTTTTGTGCGTGTTTGTGGTGTCTTGGCCGAGAATAAGGGGGAGGAGGGGATAAAGAGGTTGTTTGACTTTTTATTAGGTGATGGGATATGCGTGGGTGTATGGAGGTCAAAAGCATAGAAGTATGCTAGATAAAAATGAGTTGGCATGTGAAATATCCCTTTCTTTTTCCCCATTTTGTTTAAATGGGCTAACCAAACCCAAGAGGTAGTTTTTGGCCCAAAAGAAAGGATTTTCGGGTTTTAAGGCCCAAAGATAGGAGGTTTCAGGCCAACTTGATTAAATAAGTGGGTTTTCGGCCCAATAAGGTTCAAGAAGGTTGTTTATTGCCCAATAAGGCCCACTAAGAGAGTCTTGGTCCAATAAGGGTTTTAGCTTGAGAATTTATGGATTAAGGCCCAAAAATGATTGGGTTTGGCTTATTGGATCGAGTTTTGGGTTTGAATCACAATATGTGAAAGTATGAACTAAAATGGCATTGGAGTTTTGAATTTCACTAGATGAGTTTTGTAAGTTTACATGAATCATCTTGTACACAGATTAAGATCTAACCCCAAATTTTCTAGTTGTGACACTTATATAGGCCCCAACCCCGAAAAATTAGGGTTTCTCTGCCCAACACCTACTCGGCGAGTTGGACCCTCAACTCGTCGAGTCTCTCCACAAATTACCAAATTACAATACACCATAATATATTTGAAAACCCATATGTTACAATTCTCCCCCACTTGAATTTGATTTCGCCTTCAAAATCGTCCCTCTAATCACATAGATTGAACTCGATAACTCGAAAAGCATTCTGACTCACCATACTTTGGATACTCCAGTGCCCTGTCCCCTTGCCAAACCGCCCTCTCAGGGTATCACCATATTAATTGCTCTTCGAATAACAGGCCTCGATAACTCATTACCCCTCTGATTCTTCCGTTGCGGCGGATAAACAGGTCAACGCCCCGAAATAGGCTTCCGATCACTTAAACCAGATATATTAAACAAGTCGGGTATATCCCAAAATTAATGGATCACATCTCACCAGGGACCCATCCACTGAACTGTAATCAAACCCATTTGAACAGTGAACTCTCAACACCCTGCCTTTGGACACAAAAAAAAGATCATGCTTGCTCAACAATATCCTCTGACTTCGACAATCATTTATCTCCGCTTCCTCCCAGATATCCCTTTCAATCACTGAGCTCGCGGTCCACTCTCGACACCCCAGTTAAACCTTCAAAGTTTACCCATAACATGTCCCAACATGTCTCGGTGACTTCCTTTTCTCAACAACTATCTCAACCCAATGTGACACACCAGTCATGAAGTTCGCTTTACCCAAGCGAATACTACAATCCCAGTAGAAATCGTCTAACCCTCGACCTCTGTCGACTACTACTCATTAGCTCCATGCGTCTCGAGGTCCTTCCCATACAAACGAACTGACCCAACAAGTCTAAGGCATCAGATGACACACAATACCCCTCAAAAAGAAATCCATATCTGAATCCAAAATCTTATTCCGCCTACATCACTAGAATCAAACTCGACTCGAGAGTCTAATCTGGCACTGTCGTGGAACCGCTCATCCCAACAAAAAACTCATCTCACGACCCATGGCCCGCAACCCACGCATACATCACTTCTCTGATTCCTTCCGATTGCGGTCTCCACAGCCTAACTCATAATATAATGATTCCCGACCCTTATTGAGACCTCTGACTCTCTCCTGTCCTGGCCACCGGGTTCCCAAAGACTCAGTCCACTAAGGCTAATCAAGCCTAAGAACTCTCCTGCCTCATGCTCTGGCTAACGACTAACACGGCTCCCCACAACACTACGACACTTTCTCACTGACTAGTGAGTACTACAGCTCCCCGTTGCATCACCGCACCATCTTTCTGACTAGTGAGCACTACGGCTCCCCGTAGCATCACAACACCCTCTCTCTGACTAGTGAGTGCTACGGCTCCCCGTAACATCACAACACCCTCTCTTATCACCCTATAATCTCATCCTCAGGTCATTACTTCACCGCGATCACTAACTCATGCTTCGCGGCCAACATAGATAGGTACGCACACCCACCCGGCTAAGCATCACTACTCCTGATGACCACCGTCGAAACAAAACACTTTTTCTCGCTGCAATTTCCCATTTTTAGATAATCAAAGGGCTCCCACTAGAACCGTAGGCACCTGATACACCACTCGCCACCTCACAACTCAATCTCAAAATAATCTGAAATTTAGAACATATTATACTCAGATAACTCGGTATACCATCACATAACCTCACGATGTCTTGCCTCGGCCACTGACCTCTTACTTAGAGTGTCATACTCATATATAGACGCACATCCTTTCAGAATCTCATGACCGATTTTTCCTCTCACACCACTTGGATCCTTGGAATATTCCATTTCCCAATTTGAAACATAGAGGCATCGTCAATGGCTCAGAACACGTTGATGAAAACCCGAAGCTCCACCTCTATTACTCGAAATCCTTGCAAGAACACTCAAACTGACTCTGAAGTTGGTTGACAAACCAACTGCTGCTCCTCAAGAATATGGATCACAATCTATATCTATACTCTCAAATCTCAGCTATTGCATCGTGAACCCAGCAACCCAACTGTCTCGAATTCGTCATGTACAAACCCGAAAAGGCCTTGGCCACAGTAAATTCTCCGACCAACGACCACCTGTCGTGGACCCACTCATCCTTTCTTAAACACATACCCATACATCTTCCCGTCTGTCGCCTCGCCCCATCCACCAATAACCCAGGTTTCATGCGTCCACACAATAGCTCTCCATAACCTTTTCTCTAACCGCACTTGAACGGGTCAGTGATTCCCCTACTAGAATTCCCAGTTCTCCCCAATTAGAGTTTAAACCATCACTAAATGGCATACCAACAATCTACTCCATAGACCGTTTAACCAAGTACATAACACTTAACTCTTGAAATGTACCACGCAATCACTTAATGATCTTCCCAATAGAATCCAAGCAATCTCTGAATATCCCGCAACTCTAACAAAATCGCGAAATCCTCCCCATGTGACTGCCTCTAGTCACCTCTAGGCCTCAGACCGACACATCGCCGGATACCACACTGATCTGAATTAGATCTGACTCTCAATCTGAAAATAGTGTATTATCACGCACCTCGACTCTGATTCCTCGACCCGTCTCCCAATGCGGAAAACATAAAAGCAACAGGCTTTACTCTCACAGTCGATATACAACGTAGACAACGAGGGCCTCTGCCCCGATATGCTCCTCTTAACTACCGAGATCTGCTAAAAATACATCACCCTCAATAAGGCACCTCCTTGTTTCCACCCCCTCTTAGTCCTACTAATGACTCTCTCATGGGATAAGAATACCTCGTTGCAAACATACTGCCCAAATACTCTAGGAAAGAGGTCACAACCCCTGGCTACCCCACTGGGTTTACCTCCAACTCTGAAATCGGAAGCTCAATATCCCTTTTGCTTCTTATAAAAAATAACACAACTCTGGTCACAGAAAGTGACATCTCCTATATCGGCCGATTGCTCAATTCAGACCGTAATCCTCCATAAATCATCGTCTTCTACTCATCCCTGAGTCTTGCGACTCTAACTGGCGTCTCACCAAAAATCCCTCGGGAACTAACTCGATTTCCTTCTCAAGGTACGCTTCGTTGAAACTCGTTCAACATGGCCCTCTGGCCCCATACTATTTCACATCTTATCTCAGTCTAACCAATCATAACGGAATAACTGGTAAAACCAGAAGCACTAACCGCCACGAGTCATGGTACTCAAACCATGTAGCCACCTCTCGATCTGCTATGAACCATGATACCCGAACCATGTTATCTTCTCTTAATCTGCTACGAATCATGGTACTCGAACCATGCTCTCTCTTCTCAATCCGCTACGAATCATGGTACTCGAACCATGTTCTCTCTTCTCAATCCTCTACGAATCATGGTACTCAAACCATGTTCTCTGGCTACGTAGAACTTCTGGAATTTTCCTTGTTTCGAGTATGGGTCCTCTAATTTCAGTAGTACAGGCCCATACTACCTGCCACATCTACCCATACTTTCCACACGGATCGTCCTAGATCTCCTATATAGTTGTTCATCCTCCTCGATCACCAATCTCGATACACAAGTTCGCCCTCCAGCGAATACTCTCCTCCGTCAATCTACTCATCTGACTAAATTCACTCTTTTGGCTCTTCCTAGGTTCTCACACTCCTCTGCCATCAGCTACTAAAGAACTCCTCATGATTCCATCCATTTACCTCCTAAATATCGTCATATTCACTTAGTAGTTGTCTCCCATCATCAAGAGTTCCACAAAGCAAAGCATGAAGCAAGCAGCATTCTGGGATCGGGTAATCTCCACTAGCACATAAAACCCCTCTAGGTTAGTACTGATGGATTAATGTCTAAGTCTATAACTATAATTGGTAAGACTTGACCCGACCCGACATGGTCCATTTGGGTTGCATGGCATCATGCATTTGGATTGAATATAATGAGAGAAATAACACTTAAGGTTTGTTAATATATTATAAGTTCTAATATATTAATAAGATTATTTAAATAGTATTGATCAAGAATTAATCTAGAATTAATTAAGTGATCAAAAAAAGACTAATTAAATATATGGGTTGATTGTGTAAATCATCCATACTTGTATAGTGGGCTAATGCTCCATGGATTGTCAAGTTGGGCTAAAACCCATAAGATGCTCCATGGATGCTCCGTGGTATATTTGAACCCATGGATCCAAGGAAATGGAAAGCCATGACAATTAGGGTTTACCCTAATTGTCACTAACTATATAAGCATCTTATTGTTGACAAAATCGGCCACTAGAGTATATGTGAAATGGCTAGCCGATTTTCATGAAGTGTGTATATTCTCTCAAGTTATTCCAAGTGTATTTGGTGTTGTGTGAACCATTTGAGGTGCCACACTTGGGGCACTAGGCACTCAAGATTCATGAAGACATTCTACATCAAAGAGGTATGTAATTCTAACTTAAGATATTCATATGAATCAATGTTATTATGCTAGTTAGGATGAATACCTTGGAAAGTTCATATTTGCATGTATAATAGAGAAAACATAGATCCAAGTTATTTAGGGTTGCATGTACACTTAGGAGTGTTAGAATGCTCATAACCCAATAGTGGTATCAGAGACTAGGCTTGTTTTCTTGTTATACTTGCAAAATTAGCTGAAAAATCGAAGTTTGGTGCTGTCTGCACAACAGACTCGCCGAGTCCATGAAGGGACTCTTCGAGTTTGTTCGTGCACTCGACGAGTTGGACCCCTTGACAGCATATATTCGACTGTTTTGGCGGGAATTGGACCAGGAACATTACTCTAAGCTGTTTTTGGACTTATAAACTTATTTTTTGATGTCGTAATGTTCATACTAATCGAATTTCAAAGATAATTGTCAATAGATTCATGTTCTGTATTAGTTTAAGAGTTATGCTAATTACATAAAAAAGTTTGATGTGAATTATCTTTGTTCATATGAGTTGCTTAGATTAATAGAAAAGTTGATTGATTATGTGTCTTTAATCCATTTTAATCTAAGAATTGATTCTAAAATGTGTTTGTGTAACTTGTCCTCAAGTTACATGAAAGGTCACATTTAAGTTTCTTAAAACTCATAAAAGTTGGCAAAGGTTACAAAATGAAGAGTCTTGTCCTCATTAAATGGTTTTATGACTCCGTAACTTGTCCTCAAGTTATGGAGGTTCAAGAGTCTCTTCATTAAATAATAAAAATGGGTAACCTTAATTAGTTCCATAAGTTACAAAATAAGAGGAGTTACATTCTTTAATGGTTTAAAGTCTTCCATAACTTGTCCTCAAGTTATGGAACTTGAAGAGTTTTCTTATTAAAACTACTTTAAACACATAAGTTATGGAATTAATTAGTTTTGAATAGTTTCAAAACTTGCCCTCAAGTTTTGGATTTTGAAAAGTTTTCACTTATGAATACTTTAATTCCAAGTTAAGCCCTTAGAATTTTAAAAGTTAAAATTCAACCCTTATACTTTATAATATTATAAGTTAATAATATTTATATATATGTATAAGAGCAAGTCGTCTTACCATTAGTAGGCCTCATTCACGAAGCCGGTCTAAAAGGGGGGTATAAGGTTACTACCTATAAAATGGCAGTTTAATGGGTGTCCACTCTCACCCACCGCTTCCTTGACTGGTGGAGGGTCGTTAGCCGAACAGGTAGGACAATAACTATAATTCTCCTTTCATTAAAAGTATTAATGATAAATACTAAGTAGCTAAACTCTTATTAATACCCAATCTTAGTTACTTAGGAAAATGTGAATTTGGTGCTAATCCATGAAATTACACTTTGCACTTTGTTTAAGTCGGTTAGTGGAGCGTGCGTGGTTAACCGGAACACTAACTCGTATTTAACAAGGTAGGCAAAGGGTAACTTAATGTATATCTTAGTATCGATGGAGCGTGTGTGGTTAACCGGCACATCGATTGAGGGGTAAACACTTAAGGGTACCAAGTAATTTGCATGGTTACTTCACACCTTGTTTTGTGATCCTCGGCATCCCAGTCACAAAACCTGAAGGGCACACTCGAGATTGAAACATGCCATTGAACAGTTCAATGAATCTCAAAAGATCTAGGAGTTTCAAATCCAAGTAAAACCTAATTAAATTATTTCATTTTCGTGGTGGAAATTGGATTACGACATCCCTCTTCCAAGTTATAAAAATATTGTGTTGGGTCCTAGACTTAATATTTCATATTGGGTGTTATATTAGGGACTTTAAATCAACTATCTTGAATATCTCCCAAAAGATGTCTAATTCAGACATTTATGATCTTCCCAAATCTCTTGGAACTTCACTTCCTCCATCTCATCCAGTTATTCTCCCTAACCCACAAGTTCAAGGTCACTCAAGCCCTATTGACAAGCAAGGTGTATGTGTGATCGTGTCTTGGAGATGAAGGCACATATTGACAAGCCGGGAGAGTTGGGTGTCAAAGTCTTAATAAAGTTGGATGTTCAATCACTTTCTAAGTCACATAGTGAGTTCCTTTGGGACTACTATGAGATAGACTATGACATGACCCTTAATGATCTTATCTATTTGCTTGGTACTGCTGAATCAGCAATGATTTGGAGCTTTGGTAAAGCAAATTTGATTAGTAGATCAACTTCCCAAACCCTCAATGGACATTGACAATGGTTGCATTGGATACCCAATAAAAGCTTTCTCTTCCCAATTGAAAGGGATTGGCCATAGTCAACTCGGTTGACCAAATGGTAAAGAGAAAGGATAAGTCTGATATTGTCCCATGTACCATTCCCAAATGGTCCATATGGTTCTATTGCTAAAAGGAAAGGGCATTGGTAACGAAGCTGTCATATTTACCTGAAAGATCATAAGGTTGATCAAGTCAATAAGATTGACTCTACTTCAGGTAAAGTCCACTATCTAACTCTTTTAAGTTTCTATTCTGATATTCTTATTACATGATGTGACTAGGTCACATGTTGATGTTGTAAGAATCAAAGAAAAATGAAGAAACTTAAAGAAAGAGTATGTTGAATCTGATCGCGTAGATGAATTTCTATCGCATAGTTTGAAGATCGGATTCTTGAGCTACTCATAGGAGTTATGATAGATCGCTAGGAAACATGTAATAGCATAGTTTTTCATTTAAAGGTGCATTTTAAGGAAAAGTTTTTTCCGCATTTTATAAATAAATAAAAGTTTGCTTTACTTTATTTTATATCTCCTTGCAATGGCATTTATGAAAATTTGATGTTTGGTATGTTTCTAGCAATATTGGAAATATGAATTTGATTCTTTCTTTTGTGGTAGTGTCTAAATTTACCAAATAAGGAAAGATTATTATCAACCAAGTTTCAGTTGGATAGAAACTTGGAGTAATGCAAGTTGTATGATGAATGAGAATTTTCATCTTTGGAAAATTAAGACTAATTCCTTGTTCACGTGTTTAAGTGAATCAAGTGAAGGACTAAGGGATCGAGTACACATTCTTGTGCACTAGTCAGGTCCACCACAAAAGATCGATAAGACTATTCGTCATGATTTACTAAAGCTTAGTAAATATGGTTATACTTACAAGTTTAAAGTATAATTCTGAAACATTGGAAAAGTTTCGATGTATGGCAGAACGAATGAGAAGAATCAACTTAGGCAGAAAGATAAAAGTTTCTCAAATCTGAAAAGATGGGAGAGTACTTTAGCATCATGTTTTGTGATCATCTTAATGATTTAGAAATCATGTCATAATTAGTCCTCTAAAGTCATCTTAGTGTATTCTTATGACTAAGAAGAGGAATCTTGAATTGTTGAAATGATTAAATCAAGAAAATGAGTCATGCTTCATTCCAAAAAAAATTCTTAGAGTCATACTCCAAGATTGTAACTTGAGTAACATATCTTAATGAAAGGTTTCTTAACACTAGTCAAATGTAAGAGTAGAAGTATCTTACTCTTGTACATTTGAAATTGGTAAGTTGTGATGTTTTGGATAAAACAAAGACCAACTAAGACCAATTGTGTGAAGTGTTTGTCTTTATAAAGAATCCAAACTATCTCTTGAATATTTGGCAAGTGAGTCTTATGTGTCAAGAGGATAGTGGGAGTCTTAAAGATCCTGAAAAGAATTTCAAGATCTAATCAAGAATAAAAACATGTAGTTTAACACTAGCACACGACGTGAGGTTTATAACATATCGTGTTGACATATTTCTATTTCTGTGCCCAATCCAATTAAATTTGGATTTGCATATGAGTTCTTAGAGTTCTCAATTGGTTGCATGACAACTTGGAAGCAATGGCAGACCCTTGAGCTACCAGGTGGCAAGAAATTAAGATTGAGTTTAGTCCATATGAGTTTGGATTTGTCATTATCCTTGTCTTGTGATTATGGTTTTGACAGTTCACATGGATAAGAACACATACACCATAAAATCTAAGGGTCATAAGGTTTCTCTCCGATTCATGAAAATGATGGTGAGGGAACACTTCCACCAAGTAGATTTGAAGCGGATAGCAAAGATCTAAACCATTAAGACTATGATTACGACATCCCTTTTCATAGTTATGAAATTGTTTAGACACAAATGTGTGCTATCTAAGGAAAGGTGTATTAATTTGATAAATTTTTATCAAAGCATCTCGTATCAGAAGTCTGAACTTTGGTATGAAAGTCAATACATTATTGACTTCTAGAAGTCCAGCTGATTTCTGAGTACATGTCAAAGCTAGTGGGAGCATAAGTGTTATGCTAATAATCATCATGTTAGTGCGAGCATGATAATTATTATTAGTACTGCAAGATAGCAATGTTAATTATAGAAAACAAAAGGTTTCAAATGGGAAAAAGTTGTTTTGCTATAATTAAGGGAGAGGAAATTATACTTCATTTCAATTCTAAAAGGCTTAGATTGAGATTTTAATCATCTTAGTCAAGAATATATATATATATATATATATATATATATATATATATATATATATATATATATATGTGTGAATTTTATGTTGGTTTGGTTCAACTTAAGAAAATTCTATATATTGCGTTTCCAAAATTCGATTATGATTACAGCATCCCTCTTCGTAGTCAAATTTTGAAAACATGGCAAATAAAAAATATTGTAGCAAAAGACCGGTCTAGAATCATGTCTTTATGTGAGACATCATGAATCGTGTCCCATTTGTTTTGGGTACAAGATCGATTACATGTGCTATAATATTTGTCATTTCTAAATTTTCCAAATGCCTTGGGCATTAAGAGGGAAAAGGTCTAGAATTGGATACTACTAAAATGATTAAGCAATTGTCAAGGACAATCTAAGGTTTACCGATGATTGGCTGTTCAGGGACAGTTGGAAGTATAGTGTTAAGTTTTGGAAGGACCATATTGACATATTCTGAAAAGAGGAAACTCTTGTTCAGAAGTGATAGTCAAAATGGAAATGTTTCATAGGTGGAAGTTATTAAATCCATGTAAGATTAAAAAACATAATGCAAGAAGGATGTTTCCCATGGAATTGATCTCCATTGGAATACTCTGTAATGTCTTTTGACAAGTCTTTGTGACTTTGTACAAAGTCATTACAAGAGGATCTGTGCATATAAGTTTAAAATCTAACAAATTTTGATAAATGATAGGAATTTGAAATTCTTACATTTTCGATAAGGATTTGGGAGTGTGAAATTAGAATCATTGAAATTATGTTCAATTGGTTTATTTCACAAAGTAAGATCATAGAAAAACATAGAGTGCATACTTAGTGTATGGCAAAGCTATTGTTTAGAAAAACATAGTGTGCATGCTTGGAGCATGGGACAACTAGTGTTTTTAATTCAAGTATAAAGTCGATAAAACCGAAACAATGAATAATGAGTAATCAGTATGGTGATAAATAAAAGGTGTTTTATTTATATTCATAGGTTTTGATACCATATTAGATTCAATTATTCTTGTGTTTCATTTTGCATGTTTTGATTTCCAGAATAAACTAGGTCATTCTTCCCGAATGACTAAGTTATTCAAACCATCCATAGTCGGTCATATGTTGGAAGTAGATATGAATCAAGACTGTAATGGGTTGGCTTGTAGAGGTCTAAGATGTTGGACAAAGTGATGCTACAACACTCATGAGTGCTCATAAGTTCTGAGTATTGGATTCAACCCGCGCTCATTAGAATCACTTCATGGATTTTATCACGAGTGATCATGAGACAATAATATCTTATATTCTTCAAACCTAGAGATATGAGTTGTTACTATGAGTTGGTTAAATATTGATTGCACGAAAATGCATTGGTAACTCGATGTTATAAAACGTGCCTTTGTGTATGATTCAACAAGTAGTAGAACAAGCCATATGAGTCGAATTTTATCCATTCCTTTTACCTTCTAGATAAAAGCGATATCTGTGGGCCCCTCGGTGATTTAATGATGATACATGTGAGTGCTTGGCCAAGCCAAGACTGATTTGATCTGTTCAATCAGCCAGTCATCATGAATCGGAAATTGGGAAACAACAGATGGATAGAGAGAATGATGACAATCCATGTCTCATTCCATATGATGTCTAGAATGGAGGAATATATGATCCCTTATCTAATGGACAAGTCATTGACAAAGGTCAGAGTTCGACAGAAGCTTTTGAGAGCTACGATTGCTGATCGGTTCCTGAGGTCATACACAATAATAGTTTTAGACTTATCTAAGTGGGAGACTGATGGATTAATGTCTAAGTCCATAACTATAATTGGTAAAACTTGACCCGACCCGACATGGTCCATTTGGGTTGCATGGCATCATGCATTTGTATTGACTATAATGAGAGAAATAACACTTAAGGTTTGTTAATATATTATAAGTTCTAATATATTAATAAGATTATTTAATTAGTATTGATCAAGAATTAATCTAGAATTAATTAAGTGATCAAAAGAAGACTAATTAAATATATGAGGTGATTGTGTAAATCATCCATACTTGTATAGTGGGCTAATGCTCCATGGATTGTCAAGTTGGGCTAAAACCCATAAGATGTTCCATGGATGATCCATGGTATATTTGAACCCATGGATCCAAGGAAATGGAAAGCCGTGACAATTAGGGTTTACCCTAATTGTCACTAACTATATAAGCATCTTATTGTTGACAAAATCGTCCACTAGAGTATATGTGAAAGGGCTAGCTGATTTTCATGAAGTGTGTATATTCTCTCAAGTTATTCCAAGTGTATTTGGTGTTGTGTGAACCATTTGAGGTGTCACACTTGGGGCACTAGGTACTCAAGCCTCATGAAGACATTCTACATCAAAGATGTATGTAATTCTAACTTGAGATATTCATATGAATCAATGTTATTATGCTAGATAGGATCAGTGGCGGAACCAGAAATTTTGATATAGGGGTACAAACATTGTCAATATATATTATATGTAGTTATCCAATATAGGACAATAAAAAAATGTTATAATCTCTTTTAGTTGGGGGTAGAATAACAGGAAACATGTTTACAAATAATATTTTTTATATATATAAAACAATTTTTTGGGGGTACTGTAGTACCCCCAATGCCCCATCTAGCTCTGCCACTGATTAGGATGAATACCTTGGAAAGTTCATATTTGCATGTATAATAGAGAAAACATAGATCCAAGGTATTTAGGGTTGCATGTACACTTAGGAGTGTTAGAATGCTCATAACCCAACAAGTACCCCCCCCCCCTTTGATCTCCTCATACTCGAAGGATACCACCGAACTCCAACAACTTTACCCCACGCGGGCATCTGACTACTCTCTCAGTAGGATCCTCAAATGCTCATCTAGTTATCTCTCCTAGATTACTTATCTACTCAAATCCCTCTCTAAAAATGATTCATGTTGGATATTCTTACTTCGCACATACTCAAAAGCAATTCACATAAAGCGGCAGCTCCTATGCTAAGGCATCACAAATCAGGTCACTCTAGTCCTAAAATATGAAATATCTATCCTATCTCTAGTATGCATAATATCTCATAACACAAAAGTAAGGGTATTTTGGGAAATCACCGTTCAGGCTCTGGCTGATTGTACACACTGTTCCAACTCGTTTTCTCTTAAATTCTTTCTCATTTTTAGAAAAATTTATGTCTATCTAAAATCTTTCTCAAATCCTCAATTTGACTTCAAACACACCCGAAGGTGTATTCGAATCCCTCAAACCAAGGCTCTGATACCAACTTGTAACACCGTAAATTTTCAAGCATTTTTTTTTCATTTTTAAAACACAATTAAATACATTTCACATTTCAAAATTCGCAAGTATCAAACTGCTAGCACATTTAACGGTTGTACATCGCGAATCCAGGATCCTCAAACATAACTGTTTTCTCTTGTGTGTACAATTAAGTCGGCGCCTTCCCGCGATCCTGATTAGAACCTGAAACACATAACACATAACACCGTAAGCACGAAGCTTAATGAGTTCCCCAAAATACCACGCACAAATAACTAGCCACTCGAGGCTATAGCTCTGTAAGACCCTCCAGTCAATGTGTCTCAGTGGGACCCTCCAGTCCCATGGTTCGTTGGACCCTCTGGTGCGGTCTGGTTGAGAACCCTCCGGTCTCATAGTCCATTGGACCCTCTGGTCCGGTCTAAATATCACATAAAACAACACATTTCACACATAAAATGCATAACTCAAGCAAGCACATAAGACCCTCTGGTTACACATAATTACCACTCTAGGTAAGGTATGATGAGAAGACTCACCTGACAAGCAGCAAGTAAATATCCTCGCACCTGAATCTCGAACTAGCCTCCGCCTAACACAGGGGATGAATATCTCTAATTAATACTCTTTTCACAACTAAAACAACCTAAGACTATTCTTTCTCTTTATAACTATTTGAAGTGGATAAAAGACCATTTTACCCCTCCATGGTCTCTATTACTCATGTTGACTAAAACCCCAAAGTCAACAGAAGTCGAAACTCGAGTCAACAGTCCATGTCTGACCCGACTCGTCGAGTCCCCTCGTTTTACTCAGAAGTCTCGTGAAGGTTGACTCAGCTCGTCAATTTGACTTTGAAATCGTCGAGTGATTGCATGACTCAGCTCCTCGGGACAAACCCTAATCAACTCGTTGAGTCGGCTCATCGACTCGACGGGTTCATTTAGACCCAATACTCATTCAGACGATTTAGAAAAGATCCATCACTCCAAACACTAGATCTGTCATCTCAAGGCTCAATAGTCACGTAAAGCTTCGATCTTTACATGATGATTCTGTAGCCCAAATCGTCGACTAGAGGCGGGATTTGCATGCATCTTTAGTAGGCGACTCGACGAGTTTGTATCCCGGACTCGGCGAGTCCGCTAGTCTGGATGAAACCCTAAATCCCAGGGTTTGCACCTTATTTAAATGTCATTATAGCCTCCCACACCAGCACCTTTAGAGCATTTCTCTGTAAAACCCTAGTCCCCATTGTTGAGCTTGAGTGTTTTGTGATTGCTTAGGAGTTGTAGAAGAGAAAGAAGGAAAGAGGATCAATAGAAGAGGAAGGAGATCCAAGAACTAGCTTCCATCTGCTTCATATTTAGGTAATAAAGTTATTACCTTGCTTATTCTTCCATTAAACCCTCTTTTGTGCTTGTTTAAGTCTCTTTTGGAGCCTTATGTGCTTCAAAGTCGAGATTTGAGCTCTCCTTGGGATGGAGACCATAGATCTGGATGTTATTGAGCTCTAGAAACTCAATATAGCTACCTTTATGCAAATATAGCCTTGTTCCAAACCCTAAGTGCTTAGTGTTGGATGATTTTGGTGTTTTAGCCCCATTCTCATGTGCATGCACGTAAAGTTGGAAACTTTATGTGCAAAACCAGCCCTAGAAGCCCAGATCTATGAATTGGACGCACTGAGACCGACTAGAAGCGACTGTATAGTAATGACATGCAGGAGACCCGACGAGTCTACGCCATGACTCGGCGATTCCAAGGCAATCTTCTTACCTCAATAACAGACTCAACGAGTTGTTCATACAACTCGGCGAGTTGGATGAAGTTAGATTCGACGTTAATTCGGAAGAAGAACTCATCAAGTTGTTGCCAAACTCGACGAGTTGAAGCGAGTAGAGGATTAGAAAAGGTGTTAGGGACTTGGAGACTTGGCGGCCCAACTCGGCGAGTCCGGTCAACTGAAATTTGACTTTGACCAGAAGGTTGACTTTGACCAAGGGTAAATTAGTCATTTTATCCTGAGAACAGTTATCAGTATCTGATTTAGTATCTATGAAATTTGTAGCCGGGGAGTTCCGGAGCAGCAATCAACCAGTTTCAGATTTAGCATCACAACAGCCATCGTTACGAGGTGAGTTTTCCTTTCAGTAGGAACGGGTCTACGGCCACAATGTCGACCCGTTTAGTTAGCAGTAGTTTCGAACTTTGGTTTGATGCAGTAGCTTAGTGTGCTTGATGTCTTTGTGATTCAAGCATGTCTTGTATTATGTGTTCCGAACTTCGATCCGATGTAGTATTCCTTATATGTGTTTATGCTAGTAGTTATGTTATGTCATGCTATGTTCAGTTAGTTTCCGGACTTCGGTCCGATGCAGAGGGCAAGGCCCTGGTTAGTTTCGGACTTCGTTCTGATGCAGTTTCCGAACTTTGGTCAAATGCAAAGGCAAGGCCCTGGTTAGTTCCGGACTTCGGTCCGATGCAGTGGGTAAGAACCAGTAGTTGCTTTATATGTTATCGCATGGTATGTGGTAGATTGGGGGAGCTCACTAAGCTTTGTGCTTACAGTTTCAGTTTTTGGTTTTAGGTACTTCCGCAAGTAAAGGGAAGAGCTCGGGATGATGGCATGACACACACCACAACTTCAGTTTATCCTGGGAGTTTTTATTCGGATGTTTTGACATCAGTCGATTTGATACATTCGCTTTTACATTTCAGACATGTGTTTCATGGTTTTATTATATGATGATTAATTTCATGGTTTTAGTAATGTTTAAAAACAAAAAAATTTGGGTTGTATTTTTGGGATGTTTCAATTGAATTTGACCTTTGAATTTAGTCTTTAACCAAGTTTTACTTTAAGGGGGTTTTAAGGCATTTTGAGTTGTATTTGAGGAATTGTTTTTGTTTAGGGGTTGAGTTGAGATGATATTCGGAGCTGGGACCTAGTCAGCTATCGTTCAGTATTTAAGGTGAGTCTTCTCACCACACTCATGAGTCGAAGGCACCAAGGCCGACCCATTAATGGTTATGATATGATTTGCATTGGAATATGTAACTGTTTTCTATTGGATTTATATGTGTACTTATGTGTAGACCATGGGAGAGCCCATGACATTTGGCAACCATGGGAGGAGCCCGTGGCTCAGGGATATAAGACCATGGGGGAAGCCCATATCATTCCATCAAAGACCATGGAGGGAGTCCATGGAAAACTTATATGCGTATATGTGTGCATGGTATTATGTGAGTATATGATTCATGTGTTTTAGGAAACCCACTAAGCCTGTGCTTATAGTTTTATTAAATGTTTCAGGTACTTCTATCGATAAGGGCAAGGGCCCGACTTTATGAAGCGGCGTGCATTCTCTAGTGTTTTCATATTTAGTTTTCATACTCTGAACTTTAAAATAATATGGCTATGTAATGGGATTTTTGGACACCTGGTGGTTGATATTTATGAAATTAAAAGTTAAAAATTTCCTGTAAAAATTTGGGTTGTTACAATAGATGACCAGTTCTCCCCTATTTGGAGTTCGAACTACCACTCGATGACCCTCACAATCTATCCTAGCACCAAATCTACTCAGTCAATCCATCCCTACTATCACTCATACATCCCCCAAGGGGATAGGAATCAAATCAATCGGATAAGGCACCCCGAAGATCTCCAAGACACAACCCTGATACACTCTGGATGCAAAAATCTGAAATCCCATGTTCATTGGCGATAGAAACCCGCAACAGACACTCCAGCTCGCCAAGGGTCAAAATGAAATCCCTACTAAAAGACTGAGATACAAAGGTCTGACTCGCTCCCGAGTCGAATAACACAAGAGCAGACAAATAATTCACTTAGAATGTACCTATCAAAAACATAAACATAAACATACCATAAAATAATTAACAAAATGATAAATGGAAACATACATGTAATGAAGTTTGGTGCCGCCCTGGCCTCCTCTGTTGTGAGCTGGAAATGCGACCTCGAGGCATTGGGGGCTCCGCCCTACCCTGATGTCCATCTTTCAGTGGTGAACATTTCAACAAACAACACTGATTCATTATTGTTCATCCCAACAAAATCGACATCATCAAACCTTTGCTTCGCTCCATCTGAGTAAGTGATAACAAGGTACCTCATAGAAATGCCTGCAAAATGAAGATCGATCTTCATATTGTAACGACCCAATTTTCAAGGCCAAAAATTTCGTTTTCGAATTAACGCGTTTAACAAACATTTTTATCAAACATTTTCAATAAACATTCATTACAAAATCATAATGTTGTATTTCAAACCATAACATCAAAAGTATAGGATATCAGAGTACGGTCCCAAAACTTCTTGCAGAAACATGAGTGTGTGTGATGCGTTGCTATGCCGCCGGCTCTTTCCCCTTCGACAAAAAGGTACCTGAAACCAAAACCAAAACTGTAAGCACAAAACTTAGTGAGTTCCCCCATCATACCACATACCATACAATATCGTCGGTATCTTTCAACCAGTAACATTCATCGGTATCTTTCAACCGGTAGCCATCATCGATATCTTTCAACCGGTAACCATCATCGGTATCTTTCAACCAGTAACTGGGGACTATTTCACCCCCTACTACTAACATGCAATCAACATATATAAGCATACAGTTAGGCATATTCGGGTACTGACCTACCCTTGGGTCCTACGGACCACCGTTAGGGAAACTAATCCCTACTAAACACATAACACATATTCCAGATAAATCACATAACCAGACCAAGATAATTATCACAGAGACCATTATCTTATAAATACCCCTTTTGGTGGGCCGACATTGTGGCCTTAGACCCACCCCTACTGGAAGGTAACTCACCTCAATGTCATGCAGTGTCTGAACTATCCTTGGCGCACAAGTCGACTCCCTACGACTCCTCGATCCCTACACGACAACCTTCAAGTCAACACACATCACATACAACCCTAAATAGGGTCAGCCCAAGTTCAGTCAAAGTCAACATTCAGTTGACCTGACTCGCCGATTTGGCCTACCAACTCGTCGAGTCCATGCTTCACTAATCCCACACAAAACCCCGGCTCCACTCATCGAGTCTAGCAAACACTCGACAGGTTTTCCTTCAATCATAACATCGGGACCATCTTCATCCGACTCGCCGAGTTCCTTCCTGAACTCGTCGAGTTCATCTCCATCATAAGAACTTGTCCAGTCTATGACTCGTCGAGTTGTATGAACAACTCGTCGAGTCCATCTTCAAAGATTGGGAGATTGCCTTGGACTCGCCGAGTCTGCTCATACCACTCGCCGAGTCCCATGGCTTCCAGGTCCCTTTTCGCGTCTAAACCCACAAGGGGCTTCCTTCCTAACTTTTACCCGTTCACAAAAAAGGGTTTGGTGCACAATGGTCACCGACTCATCGAGTGCCAAGAACAACTCGTCGAGTCCAGTCTTGACCAACTCCATACAGTTGATTTAAATGAGGTCTAACACATCAAAACCATAGATCTGGCCTCCTAATGTCCATTTTATACGTAAAGTTCCAAACTTGATGCACATGCATGGGGTTTTTAGCTCAAAAATCCATATAAAGTGTCTTACAATGTGCATAGGGCTCTCATAGCCCTAAAGTTGGCACCTTTATGCCATGAGACCCCTCTTAAGGCCCAGATCTGAAGCTAAAGTCCACATAACACTCCTTAAATCCGAAAATGGCTTGAAAAGCCCTAAATGCACCCAAGATCCACATTCTAAAGATGAACAACCAAATGAAAGACCAAAGTATGAGCATTTTACCTTGATTAAGCAGAAAATGGAATGAGATTTCTGGACCTACAAGCCCCAAGTCGAATACTCAAGCTCCTTTTCTTCATTCCAAGCTTCACAAGTCAACAAAAGCACCAAAATGGCCTTAACACACACACACACAAACGGCTAGGGTTTCGATATGCAGTTCTAGGAGAGTGTTAGGGACAAGGGCGGATGAGTTAATGTGTTTATATAAGGTGCAAACCCTCATATTAGGGTTTTTGTCCAGACAGCACAGACTCGTCGAGTCCGGTCCCTGACTCGCCGAGTTAGCCACTTAACTCCCGTGTCCAATGCGCTTCTACTCGACGAGTTAACTCGCCGAGTCCCAGGCCAAAATGCAAAATACTTTATTTACAAATACGTACCAGGAACCAGGTGTTACACATATATACGACCATTGCAACGATTGAGTTGAGCGATTTGAGAGAACAGTTGAAGAAAGGATATGAACAAAAAAAATGCAGAAGAATGAGACGAAAGAGACAGTTGAGTGTTCTTCAAGCGTTTTAGTAGGTGAATTAATTACACCTACGTGGCAACTAAGGTGGTTTTTTTAATCTATGTGGTATTATGTGGCATATGTGACCCTATGATTAGGAAGAGGTTCACAAGGTGACTCCTTCACGTTTTCCATAATGACATTTTAAAACGATAAAATACAAGTACGTACCAATAAAACACGAAAAAATAAAACCGAGAAAACTTTTAAACTAATATACTAAATATTCTTGGACTACAATGACAATAACCAATAAATAAATCCAGCAAAAACGATTGATGAAGATATTCATTGACTGTGAGTGCAAGTAAATGAAATATATATGTATTATGTTTAAGATTTTTCAAGCTTATAAACATAAGTTTTACATGATTAGCATGAAAAATGGTATGGTGTACAATGTGAAAGTTAAAAGAGAACAAGTTGCTTATGAAGAGATTTCACATTTAATATTCGTAATATTCGTTTAATGCTCTCTTCAATTTGAGGTTACTGTCGATGGCATCATGGCACTATCTAGACCTCATACATATTTCATATCAACTTGAATATCATTCAATAACCCCACTTGTCATAACTTTTAAATTTTATTTTTTGAATATTAATTTTTTTAATGTTTATATTTTAAAATGATAATAATTTCTAATTTTTATGTTGTTTTCCTTTTTTATTTTGTAAATATAATTGTTAGTATGTGTTTACTGATTATTTATAAGAGCATATTTTAATGAATAAAAAAATAATAATATGAAATATGTTAAATCAAATTTTATTCTATTTTCGTCATAACATTTAACTTTTAACATAATAATATTAAAACTAATTATCAGTAGTATATTATTTCAACGATTTCTTATTATCTTTGCCAAATACGAGTTCCTATTGAAAACTAAATAACAAAATCAAACATCGAATATATATATATATATATATATATATATATATATATATATATATATATATATATATATATATATATATATATATATTGTCATTTAGAATATATAAATATGCATAAAGTGTCTTTCTAATTAAACAAAACGTGGCTTAAAAATAATATTATATAAGATAACATATAGGCTTTTTAAAACACGCATTTTTCATAATTTTATTTACACTTTTGTAATATATAGAAAATTAATTTTATTGCATTTTTTTATAAATAAATTAATATAAAATTTGTTTATTATATACTTAAATAATTCTATCTTATTATGATTTTTTTGTCATAGGAAATATGTATATTAGAGGAGTGACGATGATATCTTTTGAGGAGTAACTTTTGGATATTGATGTCTAGGTAAGTCTTGAGAATGAGTTCATTTATTTCTTTGATTTTCAAGGGATACGTTTGTAAAAGTGTGGAGTCCAATATTATCTCTAAAATAAATCATTATGGAGAGAACGATGACTCAAACATTTATAGAGATATAAATGATCGTGTCACATCAATACGTGATATTAACATTCCCCTTCAGAGACGTGGCTTGATGAGGCTAAACAATGATGTGTTAAGCCACAGGGTGCCGATGCCGACTCTGATACTATATAAAATATGTGTGGAGTACAATATTGTATCACCTGAAAATCCCTTGTAGAAAAAATCATGGACAAATCCGAAATTTTCAAACTAGATATGGATTTTCAAACATTTTGAAAGAAAGAGTCGGTTTTCAATCTACTTTTCAGACAAAACAATTTTAAAACTTGTTTTCACAAGAGAAAAAATTGTTCGAAAATTGCATACTTTCGAACTTTGTGGTAATTTGCAAAAAACTTAGTGAAAGAAATTGTTATTGTCATCTAAGTTCTAACACTTTATTTGGATGGATACCCATAACAATAATAAAGAAGCATATAAAATACAAATGCTGTATTCTTTAACATGTATAATAATGAGAAAAACATTTAAATGGTAAAATTTCTTAAAGTAACAAAAAAATACATTTCATTTTATTTCGTTGGAAATAAAAGCATTATAATCATTCAAGTAATATTATATTGAGAGACGAGAGACTCGATATCCTTCTACTACATATTTATATATATCATCTTACTCACCGAATAACGAAAAATATCAATATTATTAAAGAGATAGAAGGATAAAATAATAAAGTACGCATGTCACAAAATTTTATTTTCCTACGACTCATCATTTTAAAGAACATATGACATATTGGCATACGTTATGTGGTAGTATTTAGATAAAATAATTAATATATCATTACACTTATGTATTCCCAAAAATAATGGAATAATTATAGTATCATAAAATGCGAAAAGAAATGGTCAAGAAGCAAACTATTATTCCTCCTTAGTTCTAGAATACCTTGCCATTGACTGAAGAGTTAAAGATTCACATTTAATATATTTTATTTAATTTTTTTTATTGTAATACAACGATTAAATATAATTTAATCATTGTATTGATGTTGATGATCAAATTAGCTATATAATGTTTGATTAAATTAAAATTCAATTTTTCGCTAAAAAGCATAACACTTGCTCTACTTCCTATGTAAAAAACGTGTTTTTTGGATTCTTGAAGAGGAGATAACGCCGTCTAAATCCAAACCAAATGCCGATGGTTTTGGCATATCTTTTTTGGTGCAGATCTTTTCTTCTTTCCTCTTAACCGACGAACCTAAACCTTGAATTTAAAAAAGGAAAGAAGTCTCTTGAATGAAATCTCTCTGTTTCTCGTAATAATTAGTATTCTAACTCCGTTGTACTACTTTATCTCAGTCTCACTAAGATTTTGATTTAGATTCTGAGTGATACCCAGATCGGATTCCGGCCAATTATTTGTAATCTCCGACTACCCTTTTGATATTTCGCAAAACCCAGATTGGGAATCTAGAGATTTGAGAAAGAAAATGATTGAAATTGTTCAGATATATGATGAAATGGAGTAAAGAGGGCCATGATTGAATTTCTATATTCGACTGTGTATGTGACTCATAAGTCATCAACAATGTGTCGATATTGAGAAATTTGAATCTGGGTTTCCTTTTTTGTAACTTGAGATAGATTGATTAATGGGTACTTGTTTCAGTTCCGATGATGATGAACAACATTCTTTCCAAAACAACCCAGGTATATTCCACGATTTCAACTCACTTTCTTGATACTTTTTCTTTAATTTCTTGTCTGCATTCTTAATTCGATCAACCCTAGCGTCGATTGAACATTATTATATTCAAAGATTGAAATTGAACTTGTAAAATATTATAAGGGATGAAGAAAATTGATTTTCCAATTCTGTTTCTGTTTTCGTATGATCTCATAGTAACTTCCGGAATTCAAGTTTTACACAGATGTTCTATTTTGTAAAACTAAAACGTTTCTTGAACGAACTTCTACATTCTTTAGATAAGATTACCATTAAATTAGTTTATAAATTTGAAGCGTAAGTGGCTATTCAGATTCATTTCCCTCTATTCGAGTAGTTTATTTCTATTCATTCGAAATTTCGAATCATGAAAATAAAACCTCTAACGAACAGAGTCCCGCTTATAGGGGTTGCTTCTGGTTATCGTTATTGATTAAAGATTGAAAATTTCAGGTGAAAACCAAAGGTTTCCATCTAAAGAAGCCTTGAAGATTCCATCAAAACAGAGCATCTTGGAATCTCCCAATATAAAGAGTCCTAGCAATGTAGTGGTGATCACAAAAGATGTTAAATCTCTTAGACAAAACCCTGGTTCTTATAGCAATCTTGATGTTTTTACATATGATGAGATGCGAATGGCTACTAAACTCTTTAGACCTGATCAAGTTCTAGGTGAAGGTGGATTTGGAGTTGTTTATAAAGGACTTATTGATGATAATGTAAGATCTGGTTATTCTAAAACCCAAGTTGCAGTTAAAGAACTTGATCCTGAAGGAATTCAAGGTGATAGAGAATGGCTGGTATGTAATTCCATTTCCATGTATGCTCTTATGTATGTATGTATGTATGTATGTATGTAAAGTTATATAATTTTCAGGCTGAAGTGAATTATTTAGGACAACTACAACACCCGAATCTTGTGAAGCTTATTGGATATTGTTGTGAGGAAGATCATCGCCTATTGGTGTATGAATATATGGCATCTGGAAGCTTGGAGAAACACCTATTTCGAAGTGAGTATCTTAATAAATCATATATATATTTTGTAATATTGTTATAATCGTATTGAATTTTGTATGTAAAAGGAGTATGTGCAACATTGACATGGTCAAGAAGAATGAAGATTGCTTTAGATGCTGCAAAAGGGCTTGCTTTTCTCCATGATGCTGAAAGACCAATCATCTATCGTGATTTCAAGACATCAAATATCTTGTTGGATGCTGTTAGTTTGTCTAAACTAATATATATTTCTTTTCTTAAGTTGATAAAAAATGGTAGGGACTTAATGTGAAAAAAAAAAATTCAGGACTTCAATGCGAAATTATCTGATTTTGGACTTGCAAAAGATGGACCAATGGGAGATCAAACACATGTATCGACTCGAGTTATGGGTACATATGGATATGCAGCTCCTGAATATGTCATGACTGGTATGTATGTATGTATGTATGTATGTATGTATGTATGTATGTATGGAAAATGTGGTTTTATGTTGTGTGAATTTTTTTTTCAGGGCATTTGACAGCAAGAAGTGATATATATGGATTTGGGGTGGTGCTTTTGGAGATGCTGATTGGTCGAAGAGCAATGGACAAAAGTAGGCCAAGTCGTGAGCATAATTTGGTTGAATGGGCTAGACCACTTTTAGTGCACAATAAGAAACTTGTGAGAATACTTGACCCAAGAATGGAAGGTCAATATTCATCAAAAACTGCGTTTAAAGTTGCTAATTTGGCTTACCAATGTCTAAGTCAAAACCCTAAAGGTAGACCAATTATGACTCAAGTGGTTGAGACGCTTGAGTCGATTCAGACACGTGAAGAAGAGGTTCTTTTTCAAGGTGGGAGTGTGACTTTGTTTGAAGCACATGATGTTAAGAAGGAAAATGAAGTCAAAGTGGAAGGTGAAGGTGAGGCTCCGAAGGAGACTATGGTGTAAGAGGGGTTATATGTGTATTTTGATGGGAACTTTGTTGTATAAGATGTAATGGATAGATTTTTTTGGGGGTATTTGGGAATTACTTTGAATGTTTTTGATGATATTTTGTTAGGAAAATGAGATTTTCCACTTGACTTTAAGTTGTTCATTAGTTTTGTTTATGATGTTGATCTAAAGTAGTAGTTTTGTTGTTATATCTAGATGTTAATGCCCATATGTGTGATTGTTTTTAACTTTTCATGGGATTTTTATGTAGTGTTTGGGTGTACACGGAAATGGGTATATAATGGTTTATTTCATTGGAATAAAAGAAAGAACAAATTAATAAAATTGTCCCCATGGTTTGACAAAATTTCATGTTTGGTCCCCAACTTTTGTTTTGCACTCGAAACATCCTTTGAAATTTGGTCCCCAACTTTTGTTTTGCACCCGGAAATCTTTACTATCTGTATTTGTATTTGTTTGTGGATTCTTTGAAATTTGGTTTTCAATTTTTGTTTTCATTCAGGAAATCCTTACTGTTTGTATTTGTATTTGTTTGTGGATAGGTTGAAATAGGGATGTGATTTCTTTTAGAGTAAATTACAAGAATGGTCTATGAGTTTGTTAAAAATGTTCGTTGTTTTCTTTTTGCAAATTTTAGACAAACTTTAAATATTGCAATTTTGGTCTTAATTGGGTAATTTTCCTTTCAAAAAGTGGATGCTTTTCGGTCTATTTTTTATTGAAAACGTTAGGTTGTGAAACACAAATCATTCTTGAAATTTATTTAAGGGATAACGACTTAAAAGCGTAATATATTTTTCAATTTGTATACATTTGGTCACTGAGTTTTTTTCCATCTGCATTTAACCCTTCAACTTGTTAAAGTGTACATATTTAGGCCTTATGACCGGTTACTCCAGGTTAGTATGGGAAAATGACCTAATAGGGTAATATATTTCTCATTTTGTATATATTTAGTCCTTAATATATTTTTGTTTCAAAATAAATCTTTTTTGTTTTTGTACTCATTCAGTACTTTAAGAATGATTTCTTTAGGTTTTTCTTATGACATCTTACGTGGGACAATAATTGATGAGGTGGTTCGGGCTGTTAATGCTTATGTCCATCGCGATCTTGACTACTTGGTTGCGTAGGTCTTGTAGTTTGGGTTAGGTCTTCGGTTCCGAACGTCGTAACTTCTTCATACAATATCATATTTTAACAATATTTATATCAACGTGTTTGGTTTTTGCATACTACAACTTTCATTAAAATTACTTCCGTTAAATTGTAATATCTTTTTACTTATGATTTTATAAAAAAACATCTATACATGCATTCATAAAAAAAAACATATGGATATAAAAATCGTAAGTAAAAATACATTACTTTTAACGGGAGTAATCTAAACGAAAATTGTAGCAGACTAAAATACGAACCTATGAATATAAATATCGTTAAAATACGAGATCGTATGAAAATTTATGACGTTAAGAGCACAAGACCTAATCAACCAATTAGTCGATATCGCAAGCATCAAAAGCCCCAAACACTACATTAATGATTATCCCATGTAAGATGTCGTGAGAAAAACTTAAAAAAATCATTCATAAGTACTAAATGAATATAAAAAAACAAAAATGACTTATTTTGCAACAAATATATATATATATATATATATATATATATATATATATATATATATATATATATATATATATATATACTAGCAGCGTACCCGCGCGATGCAGCGGCGACGATTTGTTTCATTTTGCTGTTTAATTTCTTAACGAAAGTTAGTGTCATTTCGACGGTCTTCAAATTGTGTCATTTCAGTTTTGTTTCATTCTGGCAATTTGTTTAATATCGGTGATCATCTGTCTCTAGACGGATATCAAATAGTAATTTTTGTGTATTACTCTTTATTTGGCAGTGTACATGTGCGATGCGGCAACGCCAAATAGTTTCTTTAGTAAATAGTTTGCATGCAGCGATTAGTTTCCTTTTCACGAATTATTTTGTGTTGGATAATTATTTTCGGTGAATTATTAGTAGTTACGTACATAAATGTAGTGGCCTAACAATTTTCTATTTGTTGTTATCTATTATTTAAATTTAAATTAGCCTACTCAAAAATAATTATGTTTTACTGTTTTAATTCTATAACTAAAACGCGTTTCAATTCTATGAAGAATAATCATCTTTGATGTTTAAAATTTTAATTCTATGAACTAAAAATAGATTCAATTTATGGACAATAATCATCTTTCTTGTTTAATTCTTTGATCCAAATGTTTAACATTTTAGCATCACATTTTTTAGTCTTGATCCGAAAATTTGGGTGTCTAAAATTAATTGGATCGACTATATCACCTTAGTTATATATCCCTCTTTCCCCATACTTGATAACAATTTTAAAAAAATCTTAAGATGATATCTATAGCAAATAATATAAAATTATAAAAACACTAAATTTAATTCTCGACCGATGATTAACTAAGAATATAAATACAATTGATGATTAACTAAGAATATTACGATTAAAAATATAATCAATAAGTACAATATTATATATATATATATATATATATATATATATATATATATATATATATATATATATATATATATATATATATATAAACTTTAATAAAATGATTAATAATTTTATTTTCCATATGTTTCCACTTTTATCTTACCATCATATAAACCGTAAATTTGAAACACTTTCAAACAAACATAAAATATAACATATTTTCAAGTTTAGATTAAATAAAAAAGAATAGTAAAAACATAAAACCTGAAGAGATAAATATGATATATATTATTGTTATATACAAACTTTAAAAAATATATTAATAGTTAATTATTAATCATTGTGTTTGACATATTTTTCTATGTTTCCACTTTTATCTTACATCATATAAAAACTGTAAATCAAAAACGTTTGTAAATAAACATAACAATAACATATTTTTAGTTAAAATTAATAGCAATAATATATTTTTAGTTTAACTTAAAGTAAATGCATAAAATCTAAAGTGCTAACTGTGTCAAATGAAAACCGAAGACAGTTGCTTTTATACTTTTCAGAAAGTAATATTGAAAATATATAAAGCATGTCAGAAAAATGTATTGAAACAATAAAAACTTCGGTAATTAGCAAATAACAACATAGCTCTTCGACTTCAAATACAACTATTTTATTTTTTCTTATATATTTCCGGTATATTTATAAACTTTAATAACATAAAATACAACAAAACTATCTGTTTATAATTTATTAAATTTCCAATTCTTAGGTGATTAACCAAATAGGAGTTTTGGATCAGATTTTTTTTATGTATGTTTGTCCCGTTGATCAAAACTACACGTCTTGTGTACATGATGGATGATAGTATAATATATTGTCTTCCTTAAATGTTAGTAATCAAAACTTTATAACCAAAAAGTAAAGCTACCAAACATCACACTAAGCAACACAGATTCACGTTAGTTAAATAACACAAACAAAATATTCAACTTATAATCTATATTTCCAGATCTGAAAACTGAAACCGAAACAAAATAAATGGATTAAAAAAAATCCAAACCAAAATATTTACAAACAAAAGAAAACTAAATTAGCTATCTATTCTCTAGTGTAGAAAGAGATAAAACATGGTAAAATTCAGGTATATAATATAAAATCGTCTTCATTAAAAGACTTTTTCGTATATAGACATGAGAGGACAATTTAACACCAAAATCAATAGAACATACAAACATGCACCACACAAATCTACTACTCATCCAAATATATAACATGCACAATACAAAACACAGATCTATTCAACAACATATACACGAAGATGTGGAGAGAGAACCAGACAACTATGGAATGACTAAAAGAGAGAAAGAACAAGCAGTTAGTGGCGGCCATATAAACTGAAAGCAAAAGCCAAGGTGTAGAAGATTTGGTGAAGGATGAGGACGAATGCAGGATTTGGTAGTGTATCGACTATCTTGGCTTTGGTGTGTCGTGTGAGGCAGCGGAGGTGAGTTGCCGAAGGAGCTAATGGTGATGAAGATGAGGACATGCTGCATGGAGTGTTGCTCAGAGGGGAGGCGGCTTGTTTGGTGAATTTAGAGAGAGTTGGAAACGTTGTAGAGAGAATATGTAGACTATGTGTACATCTAGTCAATACTTAGGGTTCAGAAGAGTTTAATGTGATTTATAGTGTGATGTGTATGATTTATATGATCCTCATTGGTCCAAATCTTGCACTATGGATCACCATTATGTTTTAATCACAACCATTTAAATTTATCAATGGTCTAAATTCAATCTCCTTATTTTTATTTTTAAGACTTGGTCTTAAAACTTTTCATCTCCTTATTTATGTATGCATTATAAAATAGTATATATATATATATATATATATATATATATATATATATATATATATATATATATATATATATATATATATATATATATATATATGCGTGTGTGTATGTAAAAAAAATATTAAGGACTAAATGTATATAAAGTGAAAAATATATTATACTATTAAGTAACTTTTACCGACTAACCTGAAATAGCCTGTCATAAAAATTAAATAGATACAGTTTAACAAATTAAAAAAGTAAATATAAAAAAAATAAATAAAAAAAAAAACCTCAATGATCAAACACATACAAATCGAATAATATATTACCCTTTTAAATCATTATCCTTTTATTTAAAAATTAACTCAGTCATACAATACAACCAAACATGGTTATAAAATACACATTTCGCTGCTTCGTTTATTAAGTTACCTTGTCCAAACAAAACCTTATCCTTGATATGATTTGTTCGTTGTCTTTTCTATACATTTTCCAAGTTGTATGGAAGATCGAGTTATAGTTTTCACATTTAAAAAGCTTGGCACACGATGCCTATTGTACATTTCAAGTACACAAACACACAAAAAAATAAAAAACAATGTGATGCAAAAAATTAACTTTTTTGCTTCTCACTTTGAAACAAAAACATCATCATGTCATATTCCAATATTGCCTTTAAACATACAATCAATCAACTAGAACACATAACAATAACTCAAGCTTGAACTTCCAACCACCAAATCCTCAGCCTCCTAAGCAATCTATGCTAGCATTTCCCTACATAAAAAAAGATCCGTCATGTATGAACACATTCCACACTTAATATCTATAATTCATTAAAATAATAATAATAATAATAAAAGAGCATATTCTTGCTTACCCCAAACTTGATGCAATCTTGATACCAATTGTGTAATTGATCTCCTCTCCATGGCATTTGGGAATTCCATGTTTACAGCTTCCTGAATTGCACCCAAGAATTGCCTCCTTGCTTTTGTAGTCAGTACAAGCTGATTTGCTCCATGCCCACTACTTAAGTCAACCGCCTAAAATAAATTATTAATTATTTTTTAATCATTAAATCTCAAAAATATACATAACACAATAATTTTTAACACGAGAAAATTACTTGTTGTAGCCAAGGGATTATTGAGCTCATGAATTGTTGTTCAGACAAGAAGAAAGCCAAAGTCCCAAGAACATCATTTGCAGTTCTATTCGATAAACTTTCCAAAACAGGCCCTGTTTTATCAAGAAGATCCACTAAAACCATTTCATCACCACAATTCAAAGCTTCAACATAAGCCGAGTCTAAATCGCCTTGTATTAAATAACCTTTCACAATTTCAAACGGATCATTCCCATTCCCATTCCTGACACTCGAACCAAATCCGGAATCACCAATTCCATTCCGACCGGAAACGGAATCACCGATTCCATTCCGACCGGAACCAGATTCACCAATTCCATTCCGAACTCCATGCATTCCTTTTTTTACAGGATTTCTACTTGCTTTTACTACCCTTGGATCCATCCATGAGCCTTCTTCCCAGGAATCAGATTTTCTCATAGTCTGTAATGGTGATTTCCTGTCCAAAGAGGATCTTGGGGTGCATGTTGAGAGTCTAGGGGAAGGAATGGTGGAATTCTTTTTTAAAACTTTAGGGGCGGAATCGGAATATGTTCTTCCATTGTTAGTTATGTCTTCTGACATTCGATCCACTACGTTTTCTAAAGTGGAGACTTTTGATTGAATCATGGATAAGCTATCCATTGTCTTTCTTGCAAACACCTGATGAATAATTTTAGTAAACAAGCAAACTTATAAAAATTGTTTGTTTCCATTCCTTTTCAATCATCGAACGAATGAAAATATGCAATATGAAGTATAAAGTATAAATGTAAAATACCTGCAACAAATCCAAGAGATTCGATTGTTTGGATTCAATTTCTAGAAGCTTCTCTCGAATGCAAGACATTTCTTTTGCTGTTTGCACACAACAACCACGCGATTCATGCCCAATTATCGAACTTGATTCAGTCACAGATGAATCGAGGCTTTTCCGATCTTGACCCTTTGGAAAATACCTCTGTTCTTCAGTACTAGCTTCTTCCTCGATTTCATTTTGATTTGACTTTACGAAATTGCCCTTCACATGATCATCGCCGATGATTGTTACCGAAGAGGATTCTTGTTTGTCATCCATGGGCACGTATTCGTATCCGGTATCTTGAATCGATGTGATGTCGGATTTAGTCCTTTCGAATGTTTTTGTGACAGAACTACCCTCGGATTCTTCATCACGAGTGTATGCTAATGAGATGTTACGTGTTTTTGGGACATTCACTTCTATTTGCCAATCTTTTGTATTGGAATTTTGAGGACTTTCTACATAACTTATACCGGTTTTTCTAACAGAAAGAGGAACCCTTTTTTTATTAGATTCACTGTAATCACCTGAAATTTTAGCAGAATGTTAATAAAAGCTATTCGCAATGATCAAATATACCTAAAATACCCCTCTAATAACAACATTATCACAATTAAACCTTTTATAGAAGATCCAGCTTCTGAAAGTTCAGATGCATCAGTTCCCAGAAGACTTTTCCAGAGTTGTAAAGCCTGAAGCACTGTATCCCTAACTGGTTTGACCTATACAAATAAAAAAAAGAAACATTTGGATCCAACGTATATTCATAAATGAAATGTATTTTTCAGAAAATTAGTTGCAGAATAACATGAACCTTATCAAATCGACATAATTCAAGTGAACGAATGCAAGATGATTTGATAGAATCAGAGAATGATCCATTGGTTGAAGTTGAAGCAAGTTCTAACAACGCTTCACATGCAGCTTTTCTTGTTCTCCAATCACTGTTCTTAAGAGCTTCTTGGATGCTACTCATTGCAGCATTTAAAGTAGTTTGTGTTGAAGCACCTCCTGCCTGAAATTTTAAAAAAAGGTAATTTTGAAATGATTCATTTGTTACAGAAAAAGAAATGTACAAAAACAGTCAAAGTTAAAACAAAGGAATTAAACGAGTTAAAATTACTAAACTAACCTGAATGATACTTCTGTTTAACTCAATCATGGCTGGTTTAGCCATGAAGTGTGGATTCTTCAGCATCTTTGTAGTTCTTATCAACATACGTTGTAGAATAGATACAGGTGGGTCCCGCGTATGATCAATTACACGTGATAAACACAATGCTGAACCACATTGAGCATGTTTATTTTGATCACCTAATGCTTCAAAAAGAGGTCTCACTAGTAAAACAAAACTTCCCTCTTGCTCATTATCAGTAGTGCTCAATTTGGATGCCAAAATACTCATAGTCTCAATACAAGCATTTCTCACAACAGAATCTGGATCTTTGAGTCGTTTAACTATACTAATTACCATTTTGCCCAGGTGTGGGATAATGAGATCTTGGTGGAATGTTGCGAGGGTGCCCATTAATTTTATACATTCCTTTCGAACAGCTATCTTTTGCTCTGAATCGGTGTCTAGAATGCATGACAAAAATGGTGAAACCCCATCTGGAGTTAAACTCTCGATTGTTCTTCCAAGTTCTTCAACCCCAATTTCATATGTGTCTCTGTCAGCAATCTTGTTTAATGCGAGAATAACACGTTGTTTTAGCTCAAAGATCACATGTTGGTTGCTAACCCTAGTGGTTATCCCTTTCGATTTCAATGGAGCATGCATCTTCATCTTAATTCTTAAGCCCCTTCAACAAATTCTTAGTATAGGCCTGGCTGTTACTGAAGTTCCATCAATAAACAGAAAATAAAATGGTGTGGAATTTGGAATGCATCAGTTGATCATGGAAAGCATCGTCGTACTACTAAAAATCAGTACCTAGATGAAGATCAGGCCCAGAATGATCCAAGCTGCAAGAGCATAAATGATAAAACAAATCATTACAGGAGACAGAACTGTTCATCGTGCAAAATGATACACTTTATACATAGTAAAACCCTAAAAAGAAACCATTGAAGGGCTCTTTTCTTTGAATTTCCCCGAAAGGAATCAAACTTAACTAAGTGCAAAGAGGTAAATTCCAGTGAATAGATCATTATGCGAAAGGGAAAAACTTTAGAAGAAAGAACATACATTGAATCGTACGGCATCAAGCCCTAGTTTTAGAAACAGAAATGTAGTGAAAATAAGATCCAAATAAAATTAAGAAATTACTCATAAAACATTGCAAGATTTGGGTTGAAATATACTTACGGAATGGGGGAGATCATCTGCATCAAGGTGTGAGGAATTAGAAGCGAATCCATAGGCATTGAAGGAGATATTTTAATGGAGGTATTCTATTGTTGAAATTTGAAATGAGGTGAGTCGTAGCACCTCTGTTTTCGCGCTTTTGAGAGTGTGGATTCGAATTCGAAATGCAAGGTATGGCGTGGGTACCAACGTGTATTATATTCTTTTGTCATTTCTTTTAAATCTATCATATTGCTTGTCATTTCTTACAATTTGACCCTTCAACTAGCCTATATATAATTCAATTTCAATTGAATAATCTCTAGTATATTTATCTGGTTTGTCGTTTTCAAATTTCTAAGTGTTATAAATTTTGAAATCTAATATGTAGACATACTTTGAATAACAATTTTAGGGGAAATGACTTATTAGGGTAATTAATTGTTGCTCTTGTACTCAATTTGTCACTTTCCCTTTTTTGTATCTCATTTATCATTGAACTTGTTGTAGGTGTTCACAGAAACCATTGAAACCGGCTATTGAAGGTTTCCGACAATTTCTTATCTCCGGCGACTCTCCGGTCGTCTTCTCCGGCGAGCCTCCGGCAAAAATGAGATTTCCGACGGATCCTTGGGTCTCGGTTTGATGACTTATAACAGCAACAAGCAGCAGGAGGTGGTAATGGTGGTTTACCGGCGGCAAAAGGGAGGTGGCAGACGGGTTCCGGTGATGGCAAGAGGAGGTGGCAGGTGGCTTGCTGCCTGCGTCCCTTATTCCTTTTTCTGGCAGCAAATCGACAGGAGGGAGAGAGGGGTGGGTGGAGAAAGCTAAGCAGCAACACCGGCGGTGGATGCCGCTTGGATGGCGGTCAAGAAAAGTCCACCGGAAAAACTCATTTTTGCCGGAGGCTCGTTGGAGAAGACGACCGGAGAGTCGCCGAAGATAAGAAATTGTCGGAAACATTCAATAGTCGGTTTCAATGGTTTCTGTGAACACCTACAACAAGTTCAATGGTAAATGAGATACAAAAAAAAAGTGACCAATTGAATATAAAGACAATAGTTAATTACCCTAATAAGTCATTTCCCCACAAATTTATCTTAGAATATTTGAAAAATGAGTTACATAACATAAATGGATATTTATATTTTTTCAATTATTTTTAAATATTTGGTTGGTTGAATATTTAGGTGATATAAATTTATATAAGTGTCAAATGAGACTTTAGACTATGATCTTGTTGAATTAGATGGTTTGGAATGATGTTTGTATAAGGGAAAATGACTTATATGGGTAAGTATGTTTCAAAATCGTTCAAAAAATATCATTCAAGTTTGGTATGTCCAAAAAACACCATCCAAGTAAAGCATTTGTACAAAAAACACCAACAAAGTACATTCTTTGTTCAAATTTGACATTTGGTAACCAGCAATTACCGGTAAAAAATAAGTAAAGGAAAAAAAACAATAGGAAAATGACTCAAAGAGGTAACTATGTTTCAAAATCGTTCAAAAACACTATCCAAGTTTGGTATGTTCAAAAAACACCATCCAAGTAAACTTTTTGTACAAAAAACACCAACAAACTATATGTTTTGTTCAAATATTACCCACCGGTAACTGGTTCTTACAGGTTAAATAATAACTTGGCTTAACTATTATGACATGGCATAATAATGATTAACAAAACAATAAATGATATATTCCTCCTTTAAAAAACGATTTAGGGTTTCTTCATGAACAAATGACTTATTCTTTTCCTAAGATTGCTCGTCTTCTTCTAAAGTGATGATCTCAAACTCAAGTCCAAAACCCTAATTCTTAACTTAAGGCAAAAAGGGCTCCTTTAGCATAGCCATGTCTGATGAAAGAGCCACCTGTTGACCTGGTGTTGACGAACAAGTTCCGGAAGCATGCGAACAAAACTTGGGATCGTAGCTCGTACCAGTAAAGCCACAGAAATCAAAGAAGGCGCACGAAGGAAGGCAGTAGCACTAGCTTACCCCTTCCTCAATAGACCTCCCTCCCCTTAAGGCCCAAATCCATAAAAAGCCCAAAAAGGCATCCAAGCCCAACTACAAGGCATCTAAGGCCTAATATGGTCCAAGAACCCCCAACATGGCCTTAAGCCCAAAAAATGACCTGCTACAATCAGGTGGACCCGATGCCTAACTTAAACAAGTCCATTCATACGCCCAGCATATGATGAAGCCTTTACGATCTGGATTTTATGCAAGTACACCCGGCGTACTCCTACGTATGCCCATCGTACTCGGCTAGGCTCAAGAACCGCCAATCTTCCGAAGGCCATAACTTCTTCATTCTAAATCCAATTTTGTTCTTTGTATCCACGTGAAGGAAACAAGAAGCTCTACAGTACTATCAACTCTCCCTTGCCATAAAACTTTTCTAACATAAACCCAAACTTCATAAAGGCTCGAACTGATACTTACTGATATGCCCTTGGGCTCAAACACAAACCGAACACTCGGTCCCTACAACCTACATTATCCATCACCAAATGGGTGTTACAGACACCACGACTTGTTACGAATGAATATAAATTCGAATACATCGTACACAAGTATCGAAGTCATATCCTAGGAAACATGCAAAAGTAATGGTACGAAACAATAAAATAACAAGGAAAGGACAAGAGACGTGTCTGTCTATAGACCGGATAATAAATAAAGGTCCAGTCAAGATTATAAACTCTTCTAACAATGAGAAGCCTGTAAATACCCCAAATTAGATTGCAATTTCGTTTCTGAAGGCCATAACCCTTGGTTGGACCTTGGAATGACGAAATCTAATTTAGCATTAAGGTAACACTAAGAATTGCAATCTGAAGGCCATAACCCTCGGTATGGTTGTCTGATGCCTAAATTAGCCCCCATAGATATAAAGAATGATGAAATCACACTTAGAATGAAAAGGTTATGGCCTTCAGAAGATTAGCAGTTCTTGACCCTAGCCGAGTACGTTGGGCGTACGCTAGGAGTACGTCGGGCGTACTGGCTCGACATCCGGATCGCAAAGGCTTCAACATATGATGGGAATATGCGTAGACTTGTTTAAGTTAGGCCTCAGGCCCACCTGATTGTAGCAGGTCATTTTTTGGGCTTAAGGCCATGTTGGGGGTTCTTGGATAAGGCCAGTGTTTTGGCCGATTACTCGGAATCGGCCCTCCACTGAGGCGAGTAATGTGAACTCGGCAAAAAAAAACTTGGATTAAGTCAAACTCAGTCAAAAATCGGTCAACATCTCTCTAACTCGGGCCTACTCGATATTACTCAGTCTTACTCGGTCAAACTCGGCTAACTCGGTCAAAATCGGTCAAATGGTCAAAATTTTCATAAAAAGAGAAAAAAATCAAGAATTTCAAGATTAATATGTATAATACACTTAATGATTTATTATTTAACACACACATGTTATTATTGCTACATATATATCTTAAATTTTCAGTAATTATTTATGAAGTGAGACATTTTTGAGTATTTCAGTTTTTATTTATTCACATGTATCTAATTTTGTTATATATTTCAATCAAATTATGATTTTTACTTATGATTTTGACATATATAATTTTCCTAAAAATATTCCTACATGAATTACCGAATCCGAGTACTCCTGAGTACTCGCTACTCCCCAGTCGGCCGAGCAGGTACCGAGTAGCGAGTTCTATAACCTTGGGTAGGGCTTTCAAATCAAGCATTCATGTCGTGTTTTTGTCTGACACGACACGACACGACAAAGTTTTGTATAACATGAACACGACACGATATGATGTCATGTTTTTTTCATTAACACGAAAACGAACCAATTAAAACATGACAACACAACACGACACGAAAAAGATAATATTACATAACTATTAGTGTATTTCTTTCATACTTAAAGATATATAACACAAAAAATGACAAACACGAAAAACACGACAACCACATGCTTAATCATGTCAATTTCGTGTCGATTTATGAACACGACACGACATCGTGTTTTTTAATCTTGACACGAAAACAACACGAACACAAATTCGAATTTTGATTTCATCCCGATTTCGTTTCGTTTCACGTTTTTTTGTCGTGTCGTGTCATAAATTGACACCCCTATTCTTGGGCCATATTAGGCCTTAGATGCCTTGTAGTTGGGCTTGGATGTGACAACCCGATATTTCGAGACAATGAAATGTAACACCAGTCAAATATAGATAAAAATTGAACTTTCCTAGAATCTTATGTGGGTTAAATAAAGTAGTAGGAATCGTATCAAGGTTTTCAAGCATATAAAGAACACTAAAATCCGAGTTATAACGAAGAAGTTATGACCATTCTAAGTTTTTCCAACAGAAAAACGGCAATACGAAGTTACGTAAAAAACTCGAATCGGAGATCGAGCGACTTTTAGCCGGAATGACCTAAACGAGAATTGAAGGTCTCGTCAATGGTATTTCAGTGGTAAAAAGTCTGGCAAAAACCGACGTCAGATAAAGATGTTATGAATTTTTAAAGAAATTCCTTAATCACGTTATTTTAATAAATAAATAATAAAAATTATTTCATAATTTGCCAACGAAATCTAAACGAAAGTTGTAGATCTTAGTCTCACCTTTGCGTGGATATAAAGAACGTCGAAAACGGAGTTCGTATGAAGGAGATATGAATTTTTGAAGTTTATTTAAAATAAATATAAATTTAAATAAAAACTCCCGGTATTATCCGAAGGGGAGTCATCGGATAGGACCGGAGTACGCCCTGCGTACCCTCGTACGCCCCGCGTACTCAGATCGAAGGCCTCGGATCGTCCACGTCGCCCTATGTGAAGCTACCGACCCGCCCGTCCGACCCGCCGTCCCATCCGAAGTGCGTAAGCAATGACGTCTCGTACGCGCTGCGTACCCTCGTACGCCCAGCGTACCGAGGCGGTTCAGCACCACTATAAATAGAGATGCGAGGGTCTCCAGAAAAAGGGCTCATTTCTTCTCGTTTCTCTTACGTTTGGCCTCGTTTTCCATGCCCGTTCAGACCCGAAGCCCTGGTCCTTTTGCTCAGGTTCCGAGAGTCGATTTTACTCCCGAGATTCCCGAGAATCCCGAGAAAAATCCGTTTCCCGAGACGAAACTCTGCTCGGTTTTCCATCTCGCTATCTTCAAACTTTCAGATGAGTTCATACCCCTATAATCCACACTTTTAAATGTTTTATAAATATTTTTATATGCTTTTAAGGGGGGGGGGGGGAATACAAGTAAAACACACGATGATTATCGTATGTTATATAAAGTTTCATTATACACTTTTATTCAACGGAATCGCATGTGATTTATAATTATTATAAAGAAACTTTCGTATGCAAAATGTATCACGATAACATCATATCTTTTGAAATGAAAAGTGTTGTTATTTATATATAAATCAAACACTCTGCTTATACTGTATGTATATGTGTCCACCTTTCATACTACAAACATACAATTATTTTGGCACGAAAAACATCAATATTTTGGGATACTTCTTGTTAATAAATCAATCATATGTGATTTATAACTAGTATACAAATGGATTTACTACAAGTTTAACAGTTTTACTAAACATATTACTTCAAATGACTTTCTTAAACGTTTTTACATGATTAAAGCTCGTTATCAAACTGTCTTACATACTGTAAGCTTCCTTTCAAACTCGGTTACAAAGGTGTTTTCAAACAGTGGTTTTCCGTGTACTTAAACTGTCTTATCAAACAAAATACTTTCAATCATTTTATAAACTGACATCAAGTCACAAATTCTTTATTAGACTTTTCAACGGTTTTACAAAACTTCTTTATGCTTTTATATTATAAATTGCATGCCTCTATACGTATAGTTATATAAGAAATGTTTAAAAGACTTAGGAAGGCTATCCACCCTGTTTCCTTTTCCTCGATTTGGATGTGGTCTGGTGGGATATCGGGTACTCCTCCGAAGGTCGTTTAAATATTAGTTATATATCATGTATACATATATGGTCATAAATGTTCCATCAGTTAATTCAGTTCTGATACTCTTGGGTAACAAGGGTGTATAAACATACTTGGACACTCATCAATTACATTCTAGTAAGCTATTATAGGAATAGTTTAGAGTAAACAAAACATTATCCCTACTACAAGAAATTACACCAGAGTCAGTTCATTCATGAGTCTAGACTACATGTTATATGAAAGAATACTTTTACATGAATACTTTTACATAGACATTATATGGCAAATTACTACTACATGTTATATGAAAGAATACTTTTACATGAATACTTATACATGAATACTTTTACATAGACATTATATGGCAAATTACTACTACATGTTATATGAAAGAATACTTTTACATGAATACTTATACATGAATACTTTTACATAGACATTATATGGCAAATTACTACTACATGTTATATGAAAGAATACTCTTACATGAATACTTATACATGAATACTTTTACATAGACATTATATGGCAAATTACTACTACATGTTATATGAAAGAATACTCTTACATGAATACTTATACATGAATACTTTTACATAGACATTATATGGCAAATTACTATTACATGTTATATGTCTAGATACGGTTATATCGTTCGCCTTTCTATCTTTACCTTGTGATTCAATCACATCATCGACGAGATAGATTGGGACTTTATCTCCTAGTACCACATGATACTTTGAGGGACTAACCATTCCGACAACCACTGTTAGCTACAGAGGTAAATGAACAATCTACGGATGTTTTAGGTTGATACCATCGCGGGTATACATAAAGGACTAACTATTCCTAAACCCGGCTGTTAGCAACAGAGGTAAATGAACAATCTACGGATGTTTTAGGTTGATACCATTTCAGGTATACTTAAGGGACTACTAATAAGAGTTAAACAGGGAAAAACCGTCACATTTTCAAGAGATGCGTACTTTCAAAACAGTCAGGTCTAGGTAAAAGACTACTTTCAAAACATTCGAGTCTTGGTAGAAGACTACTTTTATACTAGTAGGAAATATGGGATTTTCTAGAGCTTTTCATACTTATACTAAATGTTTCATCATTCATTCACCAGTCTTTCATATCAACTAATCAAAGCAATGGCATTAAATACTTATGAACTCACCAGCTTAAATGCTGATCTACTCTTTCAAAATAACTTGTATTCTCAGGTTACAAATAGACAGGTGTCGATGCAAGGTTTAAAGAAGACGAAGCAGTCAAGACTCGTCTTTTATTTTGATCAGTTATCATGCTGTCTTGTACTATGAAAGAAAACACTTGTAACCAAAATTATACTATTAATGCAATGGATGATGTTGTTGCTTGTTTACTACTTTACATTTGTTGTGATGCATACATGACGTCCTCCGCCCCAGAACGTTTCCGCCGTTCTCGGTTTTGGGGTGTGACAGATTGGTATCAGAGCATTGTTTATAGTGAATTGATTATATCAACCCATAAAAGATATACTAACTATAAATACAATGGGATTTAAAAATACTCTGATTTAGAGTTTATACTTTAAATAATAAAATATTTAAGTAAGTATACGTGCCTACATTCATACTAAAATCAGTGTCACTAGGACAGTACAAAAGAATTACGATTGTTGGGCAACGCAAGTGGGCTTAGAGACATATGGTCAAAACTGGGAAGATATAGCCTGGTCACCTATATTATCCGAGGGTTGACTAGCATGTGCCTAAGTTTAAATTGGGTGGTTGCAACAATACTAAAATCTTACCAACCCTACCACAATGAGAGCAATAGAACATAACATTAAAATTAAAATACTATAGGAGTATTTGGTGTTACTATAAGTACTTTATACTTGAGAACTAAAACGGGATCTTCATCACTAAGTTGATAGTTGCTAAGTGGATACACTAAGGCTATATGTAATTAGGATGTTATAGACTTAGAATCTGTGAAGATTTTACTTCACCCCTATTCTGTGTGAATACGGAGTTAAGGTCACTTATTCGAAGGTCTATCCTGTTAAAATTACTCATAGCTGGTATGCACTTCACAAATAGCGATGTAACTAATGAAGGTTTTCTAAATAATTATCTAGATAGTTCGTCTAATAATTATTCTCTTACCCTTAAAGTCTCGCATAGAAAACATAGCTGGACTCCATCCCCACGGCAACCAATATCTTCTGAACGAAGTCATAGCTGGTTGGTTTGGAGAAGAACCATAGAATGATCATCCTATCCCTTTGGACGATCACCATGATGAAAACCTTTCAGCCGATGCTAATTCCGAACCAGAGGTTGAGAACCTACCCCGAGCAACTCCCTTTCCAATTCCTAACCCTCGTCCGACTTTTCATGGCCCGACGCTTGAGTGGGTAGAATGCTTGGAAACATGGAGCCAAGGTCAAGATCAGCCCATGCCATTTATTGGCGACCGAAACTTTTACGACCTGAGCAATGGGGGCTCAGCATGTAGAATCTTGCCAATCATAGTCCGTAGAGTGGCCCAAAATGAGAATGAAGGCAGGACAACCCTACATTAGATTGCCGAAGTTTTCGCCGATGCAAGAATGCATACCCTCCGCACCATTCATCTGGAAGATGCTCACAAGAGATCAGAAAGAAACCATGAGAACCTGCTGCAAACACTAGCTGAAAACCCGAGCCAAAGTCATAGAGCTCCAAGTACGCCAGAGAGTGTATGAGAGATACCTGCTTGATATGGAACGTCAACTAACCGAACTAAGGGTTCACCATGGGGGTGACTGTCGCCAGTAAGAGATACCTTACTTCCTTCTTTGTTTTAAAAGAACCGTGTTCCTGTCTATGTCTGTGTAGTACTTTTTATGTGACTACCTTGTACTGTAAGTACTTTTGGTTAGGTCTTCATGATGTCAAGAACTATCTCCTATGGATATGATGTAAGGCCTTTTACAAGGTCTTTTTCCCAAACTTTTACGTCGTAAATATCAAAGGTATTGACAGTCGGCTAACTTCTGTGTCATTCTTTATTCAAGTACACTTATCATACTTTCATTGGAATCTATCTGAATCATGCTTTAGTCAAGTCATTTGACCATAGTAATTTAACTCCGGAAACATTTTCAAGTCTCTTTTAATGGTTGGATCATGTTATTCACCAACCAACGATACCCCATCTTGAACGACAAGCGTCTTGAGACCATTCTATGAACTTACTTCCACTCATACTAGGACTACATCGTAGAGATGTAGGTCAACCCTTTATAAACACACTTCCACTCAGTACTAGGACTGTATCATAGGGATGTAGGTCAAACTTCCGCGAACATACTTCCGATCAGTACTAGGACTGCATCATAGGGATGTAGGTCAAACTTCCGCGAACATACTTCCAATCAGTACTAGGACTGCATTGTAGGGATGTAGGTCAAACTTTCGAGAACATAATTTTACTCTTAAATTGAACAATCGAAGTACACCTAGGGTCAACTAGAATCGCTCACAAATTTATTTTCTCTCCGTGAAACATAATCATGTCGTCATCCAGAAACGATCAGCCGAGCACCGAAACCCCTATCTTCCATATCGACGCCGCTACATTACTAGCTGCAGTAGCAGCAGCTGTGACAATTTTCCTTACACACATCAACTCAGGCAAAACAATCAAGGCTGAAAAAGGAACCGTGAGTTCCGATGGTAGTACCAAACCGGGAAACCAACAAATGGAAACAGTCATGGAATTGCGAAGCCTAAAGACCTAAAGGAAGAGACGATATCGTAAAGTCCTAAGGGATCGTAAGAGAGCCCAAAGACTTGCCATGCCACAGCCACCAGTGGCAACTCCGGCAGAACGCTTTAGGAAGCAATTTCCAAGGTGGAGTAATGAGTAAGGCACTCGTGTCCACATAACACTGGCTAAGCACCGCAATCCCGTCACCAATGCAAGTACTAGCCAGTCACGCCACCAATGCGGTGAAATAGGGCACTTCAAGAAGGATTTCCCTATAGCAAAGAACTCTGGCGCAGATGAGAAAAATTCTCAGGATCACAGCTTAAGGAGAGCCTACTCCATAACCCTCGTTAATGTAACTTAGACGTGTCATTGAAACAGACTTATAAACCATCCAAAACTAGTGCAACCAGAGTCTTATCTTTTGCGGGATCCCATCGGTATAGGGATGCTCGTGCTGCGTATACTTGCCTTTCGAAGCATACCTTATTCGCAGCAATAGTCTTGTAGAAGTCTAAAGTACCGAAACTCTGTTGATGGTTGCACGGTTGTTTTGTCTGTAAACATCTTTTGTTCAAATCTAATGTCTTTAAGTTTCCTTCTGATTACGACATTATCATACTACTTGATTCAATTCTATCCTCACAAAAGCAGCTTCATACGTACATCTATTCCTCCGAAATCGTCTTTCTAGAAAAACCGTCATTCCGGAACAACAAAGTACTCGTTCATAGAGCACCTCATGTTTCTCATCCTTTCCGAAGAAAAACTTAGCAAACCGCCCGAAGTACCACTCGTGTAGTACGTCAAGTTCAATCCAAAGAGCCATACGGTTGATCTATCATTGAAGAATGTATACATAGGGGTAGTATATAATCAAGGTTCTACAGGTTTAGAATTGATTATTCCACTTTAACTTCTTTTCCTCATTGGGATGTGGGCTTAAAGAAGAATCATTTATTCGACTACCATTTCAACCTTAATTATATACGACTCGTATACGCGAAACTGTAATTGATGAACCAGGTATGAGTTCTATTAAGAACTTCAGAATGGAGACTACTTAAGACTACGAGTGATCATGCTGCCGTGCGAATAAACTTAGAAGCCAAACACATGCCCTTCCCGCCGATCGGGACAAGAGAGACAGATGGAACGAAAGTACCTATTCTTTTTCCTAAATTCATGAGTAATCATACTTACTTTTAGATCTTCACGACATCAAATCGACCACAAGGTTTTGACTTCATAATCAGTACGACTAGGTTGTGTTCTTATGCAAGAGGAAAGGTCACTGCCTATACCTCAAGACAGCTTAAGACACAAGAAGTTAACTATACAACACATGATCTTGAGTCAGGAGCAGTGATAATTGTTTTGAAGATCTGGACACACTACTAGTAGGGTACAAGGTGTACTAATTTCACAGTCCACAAAACATCCAACATGCGTTCGACCAAGAAGAATTGTCATGCTAGGGAAGTTAAACGAAAGAAACAAAGCCGTTCCCCGATAGTGAAAGGTTCGCTAGAAGGCCATGCGAGGATCTAAATTCACTTAGGAATGAAAAGATCAAATAAAACTTCTATCTGTAGCGTAGTATCAATTCTGCTTAAACTCTAATTTCGGGACGAAATTCCCTCTAACGGGGGGATGATGTGACAACCCGATATTTCGAGACAATGAAATGTAACACCAGTCAAATATAGATAAAAATTGAACTTTCCTAGAATCTTATGTGGGTTAAATAAAGTAGTAGGAATCGTATCAAGGTTTTCAAGCATATAAAGAACACTAAAATCCGAGTTATAACGAAGAAGTTATGACCATTCTAAGTTTTTCCAACAGAAAAACGGCAATACGAAGTTACGTAAAAAACTCGAATCGGAGATCGAGCGACTTTTAGCCGGAATGACCTAAACGAGAATTGAAGGTCTCGTCAATGGTATTTCAGTGGTAAAAAGTCTGGCAAAAACCGACGTCAGATAAAGATGTTATGAATTTTTAAAGAAATTCCTTAATCACGTTATTTTAATAAATAAATAATAAAAATTATTTCATAATTTGCCAACGGAATCTAAACGAAAGTTGTAGATCTTAGTCTCACCTTCGTGTGGATATAAAGAACGTCGAAAACGGAGTTCGTATGAAGGAGATATGAATTTTTGAAGTTTATTTAAAATAAATATAAATTTAAATAAAAACTACCGGTATTATCCGAAGGGGAGTCATCGGATAGGACCGGAGTACGCCCTGCGTACCCTCGTACGACCCGCGTACTCAGATCGAAGGCCTCGGATCGTCCACGTCGCCCTATGCGAAGCTACCGACCCGCCCGTCCGACCCGCCGTCCCATCCGAAGTGCGTAAGCAATGACGTCTCGTACGCGCTGCGTACCCTCGTACGCCCAGCGTACCGAGGCGGTTCAGCACCACTATAAATAGAGATGCGAGGGTCTCCGGAAAAAGGGCTCATTTCTTCTCGTTTCTCTTACGTTTGGCCTCGTTTTCCGTGCCCGTTCAGACCCGAAGCCCTGGTCCTTTTGCTCAGGTTCCGAGAGTCGATTTTACTCCCGAGATTCCCGAGAAAAATCCGTTTCCCGAGACGAAACTCTGCCCGGTTTTCCATCTCGCTATCTTCAAACTTTCAAGTGAGTTCATACCCCTACATTTTAATGTTTTCTTCAAGTTTTAAGGGGGGGAATACAAGTTAGAACACTAAACATAACTTAAATTTAAATTACAACTTTCTACAGAAAAGTTGAGTCCTGTTCACGGACTGTTTTGACCATGTTAAACTTAATATCTTTCAAAACTGTACAATATGCAAATAGTTCAAGTTTATACCTTTCTAAGGACTACTCGCACGCGTTCATACGATTTTTCTACAATTTATGACGATTTTTATAAAACTGCCTGTCATTTCAGAAATGATTTCGGACCAGTCTGTGAAGATGTTCATTTTCACACTAGTTTGAGACCACTAAAAATCATAATAAAAATTAGGAACAAAGTAGACTCATTTTATAAACTCTCAGAGGTGACGGATTCAGTTTTTAACTTACGATGATTTTTCTATGAGTTTTCTAAAAACAGGGACAGTAAAGGGTAAAACTGTCAAAAGTCTGGGGCGGAGGACGTCATGTATGCATCACAACAAATGTAAAGTAGTAAACAAGCAACAACATCATCCATTGCATTAATAGTATAATTTTGGTTACAAGTGTTTTCTTTCATAGTACAAGACAACATGATAACTGATCAAAATAAAAGACGAGTCTTGACTGCTCCGTCTTCTCTAAACCTTGCATCGACACCTGTCTATTTGTAACCTGAGAATACAAGTTATTTTGAAAGAGTAGATCAGCATTTAAGCTGGTGAGTTCATAAGTATTTAATGTCATTGCTTTGATTAGTTGATATGAAAGACTGGTGAATGAATGATGTTGTTGCTTGTTTACTACTTTACATTTGTTGTGATGCATACATGACGTCCTCCGCCCCAGAACGTTTCCGCCGTTCTCGGTTTTGGGGTGTGACATTGGATGCCTTTTTGGGCTTTTTATGGATTTGGGCCTTAAGGGGAGGGAGGTCCTTTGAGGCAGGGGTAAAGGAGCCCTTTTTGCCTTAAGTTAAGAGTTAGGGTTTTGGACTTGAGTTCAAGATCATCACTTTAGAAGAAGAAGAGCAATCATAGGAGAAGAAGAAGTCATTCGTTCATGAGGAAACCCTAAATCGGTTTTTAAAGGAGGAATATATCATTTATTGTTTTGTCAATCATTATTATACCATGTCATAATAGTTAAGCCTAGTTATCATTTAACCCGTAAGAACCAATTACCGGTGGGTAATATTTGAACAAAACATATAGTTTGTTGGTGTTTTTTGTACAAAAAGTTTACTTGGATGGTGTTTTTTGAACATACCAAACTTGGATGGTGTTTTTTGAACGATTTTGAAACATAGTTACCTCTTTGAGTCATTTTCCTATTGTTTTTTTCCTTCACTTATTTTTTGCCGATAATTGCTGGTTACCAAAGGTCAAATTTGAATAAAAAATATACTCCGTTGGTGTTTTTTGTTCAAATGCTTTACTTGGATGGTGTTTTTTTGGACACACCAAACTTGAATGGTATTTTTTGAACGATTTTGAAACATAGTTATCCATATAAGTCATTTTCCCTTTGTATAACACTACCAATGGTAGGGTTTGAATGTGCTTGTATCCGTTGAGATCATCTTCAACGCTACGAATGATATAGTTTGCATATGTTTGTATCTATTGAGATCATCTCCAACACTATTCTATTTTGCATTTTACATTTAAAATGAAAAATAATGCTAATATTGATTCATCTCTAATCTTATTTCAATTTCACTTCCCATCAAAAAGAATATTTTAAGGGAAATTGGGTAAAGTAACCCTTATAAACGAGTTTGTTTATAAAAATAACCACCTTATTATTATTATTATTTTGAGAAATCATCACTTTCTCCGAAATATTCTATTCTGGAGCACGTAACATCATTCCGAAGTTAGGTCGTCCAAAATATTTCGGAATACAATATTCTGGAGTATTTATTTTTGTTCCAGAGTTGTTGATGATTGGTAGGAATTAGGTCCGGAATCTAACCCCCAATACATTCCGGACTGAAAAAGTGAATTCCGGCTTGTAGTCCGGAATGCACGTACATTCCGGAGTGGTGTTCTGGAGAGAAAAAATTAGGGTATTTGTTTGCTTTTGTTCCATATATGCAACATATTTGTGTGTTTGATACTTTCCTTACACGTTCTGGAATTAGTATGTATACGAGATTTTTTCAAGTGCTAGTTTCCAGTGGAGGGAAATGACAGCGCATCGAAGGTTCTATGTAATATATTGCTCCAGACTACACATACTTTGGTGTAGATATAAGAAATGATATCAACTTTGTTGGTTTAATTACGTTGGTTGCTTCAAAGTCCAGGTTACACACTAACCAAATATGTCTATATTTTCAATGTCATGGATCAAATGTAGTTATGCAGATTCTTAATGATAGTGATGTCAGATATTTCTTAGTATTGTTAGTAGTATACCACCCAACATAGTACAATTGCTTGTTGTTAATAATGTTATGGAAAGTGGTATTCATCGATTTGTCAGGGAAAATCGTTCTGGTGGAAATGGGTCTTTTGGTGCTGGCAGTAACCAAATTTGTAATTTATTACGTATGAAAGCCAACCATGTTCCTTCTTAAAAAGAACCTACAGTCGGGGTGATTTTAAGTATAAAGGTAAGGTTGTTGTTGATGCTTCTCATATAGTTGATGTTGATAAATCAGCAAATGACGAGGGAAAACTAATGATGTTGGTTGATGATGGTAATATAATTGCACATGGAGAGCTAGTTGAACATTTTCAGAGTAATACTGAATTTGATGGTGAAGATATTGATGGTGAAGAGGAGGAAATTGAGCCCTTATAACCCCAAAAACCAAAAGAGGAAAAGTTTCCTTTCTATTTTTTTATTCCGAAGAAACACAAACCACCCATTGAGGTATGCCTGAACCTTTACCATTGCCCGAATTAGCTCAAGAAAAACATAAAGGTGCCACAGCCCACAATTATACATCCTATGTGAAGTTATACCAACTCTTCAAAAGCAAATAACAACTTAAGCTTAATTTAGGATTCAAAAGTGTTACTAAAGGCTTCCAATATAAAGTGAAAATTCCACAAAAGATAGGTTTGAAGCTGTTTGATTTATGGATAATTATGATTGGCAGATATGGACAACAAAACATAATACTAATGATACATTTCAAGTGGTTAAACTATCAGAGAAACACACTTGCTTAAACACATAACTACGTCAACATCACCGACAAGCCAACAAAAAGGTATTTGGTCACTTCTTGAAGGGCATATTAGTTGATAGTACATGTAATATGTTGCGTGGGAAACAAATACAAACAACTTTAAATGACCGTCTTAGTGTACATATTTCATACTGGCAAGCATGGAGTGCTAAAATGTATGTTCTAAATCTGTTAAAAAGGACCCCTGAAGAAAGCTTTCAAAGACTACATTTATATTGTTACAACTTCGAGAAGAAGAATCCAGGGACAGTTACACATATAAAGACGAGTTATGGCAACAAATTTAAATACTTTTTCATGGCTATCGGTTGCGCAGTAATATTTCTCGTATTATGACTTCTTTATTTTTAATGTTGTTACACATGTGTTTGCTTTAATGATTAATATTGAATGCTTTTTAGGTTCAAACAAGTTTGCATCCTATTATTATCATTGACGGATCACACCTTAAAGGGAAATATTTAGGCACCATGTTCCTAGCAGTAGGCATGGATGGTAAAACCAAATCCTCCATATTGCATTTGGTGTTGGGAAAATTGAAACTGGGGAGTCATGGATATGGTTTTTATCAAGACTCAAGGAATGTATTGGGGACATGTCGTCTTTGGCTATCATATCAGATAGAGCCAATTCAATTGAATTGGCTATTCAAGTTGTGTTCCTAAATGCATATCACGAAGCCTGTTGTCGCCATTTGTTGATAAATATGAGATCAAAGATCGACGAACAAAAAAGAACATAGATTTTGTTTTGGGAGGCTGCAAAATGTCACAACTAGCATCCTAGCTAGGAAATTATGTACTCTTGTAAACATTATCTACTGTTAAACTAGTATCCCTAATTCATGTTATGCTTGAAATTTATCTTACGGAAACAAATTCAAACCTAGGTTCATCAAGTAAACTTGGAAACCCTAAAAATCCCGGTTTAAGTCCATGTTGGGCTAGGGTTTTCTTATTGGACCTAATGGACCAATAAGCTTCCAATTTGGCTATTTTGGGCTTAGAACTCTTAAATGGATCCTAATTGGACCCAATTGCATGAAACTTAACATTTTGGGCCTCATAAGCCTATAATGGACTAGTTTATCTCTAATGGGCCTTATTGGGCCATAACAAATTTAATTAGCCCTAATGGGCCATAAAACTCATACTTTGATTTATATTGGGCCATGAACCATCTCCAAAGACCAATTGGGCCGAAAATCATCAAAATGGGCCCATAATAGGGACTTAAGCACAAAAGGTCCAAATTCTTTTCTTTCTTCCCTCTTTCTCGACCCAAAAGGAAAACAAAAAATAGAAATTCATGAAATAAGGAGGCTTAGCCACCTCCTTATTGCACCATGGACTTCCAAGCAACATTACATACCTCCATGCAACCATCTCTTCACTTCTCTCTCTTCTCCTTTCTTCTTCTTAATTCTCGGCCAAAGGAAAAACACACACACACACTCACAATTCACTTAAGCATCTCTCAAGAGCTCACAACAACTTCTTAATTTCTCTATCAAAACTTTCGAGATCTAGGGCATTTCAAGGAGATTCTTCCACAAAAATCATCATTATAGGTAAGTTAATGCTTAGATCCATGGTTTAGCTTCTTGAAATTGTTATAAATCTCCTTCTAACTCATGAAAATTCATGATCATGCTTCTTAGAACCTATCTAAGCCAAAGTCTTCTCAAGAAGCTTTCTAGGGCCGAAAATAGCATCAAACTTCTTCCATTTCTTCTTCAAAATCGTGACAACAAGCAAAGATGAGTTCATACCCCTCTATTTTCGATTTTCACATGTTTCATGGGGGAGAATACAAGTAAAATGTGTAGATCTATGTGTATTTGCATGTTATGTGTGATTTCTTGTATTTATGTTGTAAATAAGTGCCAAAAATGAAAGATATTTCGAGATCTATAGTTCATGGGGGAAAATATGTGATCTAGGATGTATTACACATAACAAGTTAAGAAAATTTATCATCTAAGGTTATAATAAGCATGTTACAACATAAAACCCATTTTTGGACTTAAATTGTCAAATTAACAAAAGTTGGGTTAAAAATATACCATCCATGGTTTTCTTAAGGACTAAAAGAGTCAAAACAGTAAAAATAAATGTTTTTATGAATATCATACTCTTTTAAGGGCTAGAAATGTAATTTGTAGCTTAATGGGCCAAATTTTGGGCTTTTCGGCCCATTGAGCCAAAAATTGCGAAAAATACCATTTTCAAGGGATTGAAATGGTAAAATTCTCAAAAACAGGGGGTAAAAGGGCAAACAAAACTAATTCAGGGGTTAAAATGATTTATTTTCCAAACAGGGATAAAAAATGTAAACTTTTTGGATTTTGGGCCAAAATTGTAAAAGTTGCGAAAAGTTTGGGCTTAAACTGAAAAAATCTTTACTGGAGGGGCTGAAACTGCCAAAGAGTGAATTTGAACTAAAAACATCATTTAAACAAGTCTATGGGTCAAAAATGTCAAGAAAATGGTTTAAGGGCCTAAAATATCTTTTTTAAAAATAAGGGACTAAAATTATCATTTTTATTAAATTATGGTTGAAAAGGTCAAACCAATATTTTGAACGAATTATTTTATTATTAAGATATTTGAGTCAAAAATACCAAACTACAACTCATGAAAATGGAAATATGAATACACGTATAATTCCAAATATCATTATAAATAACCGACCGGCCTCGTGCCGATACGAAATTAACAATCGTTCAATCAAATTTTCCAACAATTATACTATAGTACTATACCCAAAACAAGTAAACATTCAAATCTTTGGGCTTGAAAGTCTCAAATCATTCTTATTGGGCCTTCGTGACCCACTAACATAACTTTTGAGCCCAACGATAAAAATAAATGTTATTGGGCCTCCTGTGACCCAATTACATGTTTAAGGGACCCTCAATGGTTTTCAAGTGCTATTGGGCCTTAGTGGCCAAATTAGCATTGCCAGTAAGGTCCAAATAAATCAAATGCGAAATGGGCTTACGTGTCCTTCGTATACCCAATAGCCATAAATAATACGTGGGATTAGTAGGACTTTGCAACCCTCTTCTCCTCGTTTATTAGGCTTACCTTCAATTCAGTAAACATATACATGTCGTTAATCAATGATAATCAAATTCATGTTAGATTCGTGTGAGTAATAACAGGCGGCATCTCTATGGGTCGTTTGTAGTCTGTAGTTATAATCAAAGTCTCCTGGAAGGAGAGCGAGAGTTTGTGTATAGATCTATACGGGGGTGACTCCACCACACCTCAGCTGTTCGCTACAGTTAGACTCAGCCAGTCTAGGGTGACAAAATCTTAAGATCAATTCTGGCGTTTGTAGAATGCTAAGACAGATGAACTAGTCATTATCATGCATGGTTATAACGACTCACATAAACAAATCTAATATTATCCGAGTAATCAAGGAAAAATCATAATCATTCGTTGTGACGGTATAACAATTTGAAACAATTATATTTTCTGATCGGAAAACATCGGTTTTTTCGAGGAAATCAACACCATTCACTCGTACTTTTCAATAACTATCATGCAATACTTCTCATTTATACACGCTTTGAAATCACTCACGTACAAAACTATGGATCTTCACACTTTGGTATAAATAATTGTCTTTTCAGAAAATATCGGATTTTCTGGGTTTTATAAACTATACAAACATTTTCAAAACAACCATGCTTATGAACTGACCAACATTCCATATGTTGACCGTTTTTCAAAATAACTTCTATTCTCAGGTAACAGGTAAGCTGAGGAGTAATGCCAAGTATGTTAGGGTATTATGCTTTTGGAAAACTATCAAACAATTTATGTTATGGATATGTAATGTTTAAACACTGTACTTGATGTGAACAATGTCAATTGTAATGTATTGATGCACGATGATGTTTATGTTATGATTCATGTATGATATTCAATTTAAGTCACGCGAGCCCTTGGACGTTTCCACCGTCTGGTTCGGGGGTGTGACGCAAAAGCTTACCAGTAGTTTGATTTCAAAGAAAGCTTGGCTAGGCTACGTAGTGCACTAAACAAAGAATGTCGTACATGGCTAGACAGAATTGGTTACGATAAATGGGCAAGGTCGTGTTTCCCTGTGGTTCGGTACAATATTATGACATTTAACAACACCGAGTCCATAAATGCGTTATCAAGAGACGCACATAAACTACCAATAACAATGTTGAATGATTTCTTTCGAGAAACTATGCAACAATAGTGGTGTTAGCGGCGTAATGCTAGATGTAACTATTTATATTATAATATTTCCATGATAATTGTAGTATAATTTACTGTGCATGACAAGATATACATAAAAAGAATTATAGCTTAATGCAAAAAATATATTACTGAGTATGCTAAGAAGGTTATCGATAAAAGGATCAACAAATCCTCCAGTTTTTGGGTATACGAGATTGATCAAAACATATATGAGGTGACTGGCCAACTGAAAAATGGTATAGTAAACTTGGAATCTCGTTGTTGGTATGTGTACGAAATGGAAATGTTCATGTATACGTTGTTCTCATGCTATGGCGGTATTCAAGGAACTGAGATATCAACACTTCAATAAATGGGTGTCATCGTAATTGTCACAACCCCGAACCGGGACGACGGAAACGTTCGGGGCCGGTTGACTTCATGTACAATATCATAACAATTGAATATGAATGAAAGACAGCAACCAAACATCATACACTGGAAATACACACTTACATAGTTTACATATTGAACTTGTTCATCAGTTACATAAAAGTAAGAAAGTAAAATTTCTTGAAGTCGCACCGCTTGATCTCATAGCCGAGCTTATTACCTGTTACTGGATCCCTGAGAATACAAGTTGGTTTGATTAGCGTCAACTAAAAAGTTGGTGAGTTCATAAGCATTTTTGTATACACATGGTTTTGTACTTTTTTAAAGTAGTTCTTATAGTTCTTTCAGAAATCTGATATTTCTATAAAAATAATTTGTAAGTCTCGTTCTGAAACTGTGAATATCTGCGTGCCTGTCCTAAGTTATCTTTTGCTTGTAAAAGTGAAGCGAATATTCCCAGAAAATCTGATATTTTCAAAAAAGAAATGGTTTGAAATATTTGTGTTCGATCTTATATTAATGCATGTGTGTTAATGTTTGTGAAAATAGAAAAAGATTGATCCTAGACAACCCGATGTTGTCTGCGTAAGAGAATGTTGGAATCTCAACCCCCGAGGTTAAGTACCAACGCGTATAGGCTACCGCTTTATCCAAAAACAAAAGAGTATGGTTTACCGTAAATTTTATAACGTTAATTCCTCTAAGTGAGCCGTTATAAGCATACTAGATAATGACAATTTCGCATGTCATGGCATTTTTCGGACGCCGACGGAATAAGGTAAGGTTTTTGTCACCCTAGACTGGCCTAGTTTAACTGTAGCGAACAACTTAGGTGTGGGGTGTCACCCCCGTATAGATCTATACAAAAAATCCCGCTCTCCCTCCAAGAGACTCTGGTTATAACTACAGGCTACGATTGTACACTCAATAGGTGTCAACCGACACGTCTCACTAGATCCTTAATCGAATTTATGCAGAAAAAAACATATAAGGTATATTCCAGGCCCAATAAACACGTAAGTGGACAAATAAGGCCCACTAAACATGTATATTATTTCCAAGCTCAAAAAGAATATGAATGTATATCTCGGGCCCAATGTACATGTAAAAGGACAACTAAGGCTCACTAAACAAGTAAAAGGACACTAAGGCCCACTAAACATGCAAAAGGACACTAAGGCCCACTAAACATGTAAAAGAACTCTAAGGCCCACTAAACATGTATATTAATTTTCCAGGCCCAATATAGGAAAGAATATATATATATATATATATATATATATATATATATATATATATATATATATATAAGTTAACATGTTTAGATGTTTTAAAAGTATATATATAAGTTATACAAACCTGCATCTAACACAGGTATAAGAGCTTTTAGCATGATGAAAACAATTTCTTGTTTTTGACATTTCTGTCCCTGTTTTTAGAAAAATTATAGAAAAATTGTCGTAAGTCGAAATTCAGATCTGTAAACTCTGAGAGTTTGGAAAATGATTCTAATTTATTCATAGTTTTTATTATAATTTTTAATGGCCTCAAACCAGTGTGAAAATGTTCATCTTCACAGATTGGTCCGAAATTATTCCGGAAATGATAGGCAGTTTTGTAAAAATCGCCAAAATTTGTAGAAAAACTGTATGAATGCGTGCGAGTAGTCATTTTAAAGGTATAAACCTGAAATGTTTGCATGCAAAACATTTTTGAAAAATATTATAGTTAATGTGGTCAAAACAGTCCGTAATTAGACCAAAACGTTTCTGTTAAAAGCTGATTTTTGAGTTTAGGTTATACATGTTTGAACACAACACTTATTTTTGCTATTTTGAGTGTATAATCCCAGATCTACAAGTTTATATGTAATATATATGACAACACATACTTTTCTCATGGTTTGTTTGAGGATCTAAGTGATAAACTTCTTGTTCGAGTAAAGATCTAAAAGTTAAACACATAACACAATATTAGATGCAAATATCATACGGTTAAACGAGGGTTGACTTGTATCCTCCCCCGAAAACATGAAAAATATGAAAGATATGGGGGTATGAAGCTAACCTTGAGGGTTTTTAAGATGTAGATGAATAAGAAGAAGAATCTTTGAACCTAGCTTGAGTTCTTGATGAGATTTATGTTGTTTTGGTGTTCTAAGAGCATAATCATGAAAATGGAGTTGTAAGAGGAAAGATCTTTGTAAAAACTTGAAATAAAACAATGGAGTTTATCATGGACTTACCTAGGATCTTAGAAATCCCTCCTTGATGATGAAAAAGTCGAAAAAAATGTTTGAGAGGATAAGGGAGTTTTGAGAGAATAATGAGATGAGTGTGTGAAGTTTGCAAAGATGGATGTGGAGGAGGGATAAGGCTTGGCCGAATTAAGAGGAGAGGGAGAGAGAGAAACCCATGCCTAGATATTTGATGGACAATAATCACTCTCTTGATACATGTTAGATATAACATGGAAGTATGGTGTGTAAAATTGAGGTATCACTATTTAAATTAATACCATTTTTTTTCTTTTTTTCTATTATATAATTCGATTTGGGCTAATTAGGAGAGAGGAGGAAGTAAAGATTTTTGGGCTTGAAGGATAGCCGAGAACACCTTGGTCCATTTATGTTTTATGCGTTTTTGGGCTTGGATCGGCCCAAGAGTGGTTTTCGGTTCAACACTATGCTAAAAGAAGTGTATTAAGCCCAATAAGACTTTAAATGGTTCTTCACGGCCCAAAACTATGTTCATTAAGAGATTTCGGCCCAACTATGGCCCACATATGGGTTCTTGGCCCAATAAGGAAGACTTGGCCTAAAAAGACATTTGGGTAGAAAATCCTTGGGCTAAGGTCCAAAATGATTGTGTTTGGCTTACTGGATCGAGTTTTGGGTTTATATAAAGAGATTATATTGTTTAGGAATTCACATCTTAACCTAATTTTTGCCAGTTGTGACAGTAATTCACAATGGAAACATATCGATCAACATATATAAAGTTGTGTTTCTTGTGCATGTGTCTAGCTGAATACGAAGAGCCAGATGACCACCAATGATGGAAAAACGACAAGCCAAACGACTACGAAACCATAACCGTATCCCATCCCAAGGCGAAGGTCTGATTAAAAAAAATGCAATCGTTGCCAAAGGATCTGTAACGTCCCAAAAATATGAAGTTAAATTTTCATTTTAAATAATTCAAAACCATTCGTTCCTTATCTAAAAAGAAGATCAGAGTAAAAGTATTATCAAAACATTAGAGTAAAGTCATAAACCGTCAATAAAAAAAATCTGCAGGGTATGTAGTGCGATCAAGTCGGGCTCTTCCTTTTGAAACCAGAAGTACCTGAAAACATTTTAAACATAAACCGTAAGCACAAAGCTTAGTGAGTTCCTCAATACACCCCATACCATACATAGATATTAGCTCGAAGCTGTAATAGTTCTATTTCACCCCCCGAGTCTATTTTAATTCCTTCGGTGTTTTTCACCTGGAATGGCCTATTTCACCCCGAGTCTATTTCAACCCTTCAGTGTTTTTCAACTGGAACGGGTCCATTTCACCCCCGAGTCTATTTCAACTCTTTTGGTGTTTTTCAACCGGAATGGGTCCATTTCATTCCCGAGTCTATTTCAACTCCTTCGGCATTTTTCAAGCGGAACAGGTTTATTTCATCCCCGAGTCTATTTCAACTCCTTCGGTGTTTTTCAACCGTAACGAGTCTCTTTCAACTCCTTTAGTGATTTTCAACTGGATCGGGTCTATTTCACCCCCAGGTCTATTTCACCCCTACACCTAAGCATACAATCATATCAGCAAGAGTCACAAAGACAACAAGCATATGCAAGCATATCAACAAGTGTCACAAAGACAATTATCATTCTATAAACATAATCCAGTGGGTTGGCACTGGTGTCTTTGACCCATGAGAACAGTGAAGAGACTCACCTAAACTATTCAACAAAACCTCAACAACAGAACAGCCAACCCACACTTCCTAAATCGAATCTGAAACCAATCCTTAATCAAATGCTCAATTCTACCCAAGTTTGACCAAAAGTCAAACTAGTCAAAAAATCAATGGTCAAAGCTAAGGTCATAATTGCCAACAACAACCCTCCACATCGTGGTCTTCCTTGGACACGCCGTGGGCACAAAATGCCAAAACAGTCGTTGATTCCCAGTTGCTACATCATGGCAGCCTAAGGCCACGTCATGGGGACTGGTCTGAACAGCTCAAACGAGCTTAATCCTTTTTCTTCTGATTTCAAGAGCTCCAAAGCTCATATATGATCCATTCCAAGTTATTAATGGATAAAGTTTCCAACTTTATCCATTAGGAAGTTCCAAACCACCAAGATGCAGACTTTAAGTCTCAAAGGGACCCAAAAATGCATATTTCTTAACTTAATCCGTTAAGTCCATGTCTTAAACTTTCATATCTGAATCAAAAAGATATCTAGATGGATAAAGTTTCCAAATTTATCCATAATAATGCCACAATCTTTCAAAATGTAAACTTTAATACACCAAAATGGCCTAAAGGACCAAGATAACTTGCATGGCTAAAAGGGAACACAAAACATCACAACTTTCGTAGTCCATGAGGTCCAAGAAACATTCCAAACTAATCAAAAGATGTTGGAGTCCACTCAACTCCAAAATCACTCATAAAATGGAACAAAAGTGCCAACAACCAAAAATAACAAGATCTAAAGAACTAGATAGCAAGATTGGAACTTTACACTTACAATAGTCCAGAAATGTAGTGTGTTTAATGAATCCAAACTTAAAACATCATTCCCTGCAACCAAAAGAACCTTCTTGATCTTCATGCTTCATGAAAACATCACCAAAAGCATCCAAAAGAGGCGAGAAGAGAGAGAGAGAAGGAGCTAAAATCTTGAAGGTGGAGGCCAGGGTTTCTCCTAAGGGGTTCTAGAGGTGATGGAGGCTAAGAAAATACCCTAAGACATGAATCCTTACCTTTAAGTACCTTGAAATTCCTAAAAAATTCATGGGCTTGGGTTGCACAGTTGTAACACTCCAAAAATCACAATAAATTTAAAATTTTCAAAATCAACCATTAATCGACATTGTTTACAAAAAGAGTCGTTGTTTCAAAAGCATTATTTCAAATCAGAGTTTTCCCAAGACACAGTTACATAAAACATGAAGATGTGCACGATTACACCTTTACCTTCCCACGATCCTTAGAAGTACCTGAAACGATAAACTAAAAATTATAAGTCAAAGCTTAGTGAGTTCCCCGAAAGTACCAACACACACACACACACACACACATATATATATATATATATATATATATATATATATATATATATATATATATAACAACAGATAATGGGTCCACAAATAAAAAGAATGGATTACCCCTGAGCCCACAATATGAGTCTGGCATGCCAATTGGGCCCTCATCTCACATTTGGATTGCTCCCGAGCCCACAATATTAGTCTGGCTTGTCAATTGGACCCTCGACTCATATCTGGATTGGTCCCGGGTTTGTTGGCTACTGCACAAAGCAGTACAACCTCAACCTAACACAATATGTCGACATATGTAACAGATAAACATAAACACAGAACCAACAAATACAGATAATCATACAGATCTACTAATTAGCCACATTCCCGTATAATACTATCCTAACCATAATAAATAATCTAGTGGGCCCACATTGGTGCTTTTGACCTATGGTACAGTAAGGAAAACTCACCTCTCAATCTGAATGTAAGCTGAATAAATCTCAGTCCCAAAAATCGGATCAACGATCATCTAACCAAAACCAAGGACCTAATCTCAATTAATCAGCTCAAAATACACAAAATACCCTAGGTCAAACTTGGTCAAAACTCTGGTCAAAGGTCAAGGTCTAAAATTCAACTCGGTCTACTCAGCTGAGTATGCGGGGCGTACTCAGCTCCTACGTTGAGTGTATACAAGCCTTGACTGGGATCGAGCGTTTGACACCATACGCTGGCTTATGCACGATGTACACATCAAAACCATTTTTCCTCAATAAGAGCTTAATGCATTAAGCTCTCATGCCCTAATTGCGGATCCAAGGTCAAAATACCACTAAGATTCATAAAGTTTCCAACTTTATGACTTTGCATGCCCATTAAGTGCTTAATACCAACAAACTTAACTTCTTAACACCTAAAGACCATTCTAGAGCATGCATGGGGAAGAACTAAGCATCATGACCTCATTTTTATGACTCAAGACTCCTCATTGGTTCTGAAAAGGAAGACGTATTTGGTTAAGAGCATGCCATGCTCAAGAATCACCAAGTTGGGACCAAAAATGCCCTAAATGAAGAAATGGATAGATCTATAAGATAAGATGATCAAGCTAGGAGGTTTTTACCTCCTGGAGGTTGCTAGCAAGGAGAGAATCTCATATCCAAGTTTCTTCCAAGCTACAAAGTCCTCCCACCACCACCTTCTTCTTCAAGAGCACCACCAAAGTACACAAATGAGCTCAAAGTGCACCCTTCTCATTTAGGGTTAGCTAGAGGGATGTTTTTCAGGTGGAGGTTGTTGAGTGTGAAGGACTTGGGGCCATAAAGAGGATTATATAGGGTTCAAACTCTCAACTAGGGTTTTGGGTCTGAACAACATATGTGTTGCGTACCTGAGGAGTATGTTGGGCGTACGCATGCAAAGCCCGCTTCCTTCATGCATGAGTATGCCATACGTACACCCCGAGTACGCACGACGTACGAACCAAAATGCCAACTTTTAAAAGTTTAAGGTAAAATATGTACCTTCTTGGAATGGGTGTTACAACAGTTCTCACCTCGTGAGAACCCTCACGTCAAGAGAATATGCTTCTCACCTCATGAGAACGGGTTTTCACCAAATTCCATTCCAACTTCAAACAATCATAACTTCTTCGTTTCAACTCCGTTTTCGGCGATCTCTATATGAATGAAAAGGTATTGAGAAGCCCCACAAACCTATCTAATTACTTTAGACTTAAAACATACCAAACTAAAATCCTTAATTCATGAAAGAAGTTTGAAACATCACTTTTCCTATTTTACCCTTTGAGTCCAAAACACAAACCAAGGGCTTAGATCACATAAGCAATATGATCAACATCCAATACGGTCTAAACCCTATTACATTGAATCCCAAGGCCTTTACTCAATCCATTTATAACCGATAATTCCGAAATAAGAAACTTCTCGAAACAGGATGTTACAACTCTCCCCCTCTTAAACTGGATTTCGTCCTCGAAATATGTCTTGGTAAGGATCTCTAAAAACAACGCCAAAAGTATTCCATAAGCTTACTTTAACCAATTATAAATCAAGGCATATTATAAAGAAAACTCGAGACACCACTTGGAAACCCACATCTTCCAACAAACAACCCAATAACTCGAAAATACTCAACCACAAAAATTATCTTTTTCTCCCTAGTTGTAAGACCCAACTTCCAGTGAAAACCACTCAAACCGGAAAACTTCTCAAAACCTAGAACAACAAATAACTCCATCAATAAAACCCCAAAACCAGGAACCCATCAGTTTAAAATCCCGAAACTATACTCTAAGACCGATGATCATACATTGTCGTACCTACCCCTAGTCTTTGACTATGAAAACCATCAAATCATGTAGAAAGAATACTCAAAATATACTAATTGTGAATTTCAACCAATCCAAAATCCAGAAGTTGTGCCCAAAAACCTTAAATACATACTTAACTTCCTGACAAGTCATCACCAACCCTCTGATCCCACGAGCATAATGATAGTCCATCCAAGAATCTCACATTGCATCCAAATCCCTTATCAACTCAGGTGCACATCCACCTGACAAATCACTCGAGACATTTACAACAAACTTCATGACTCGAGATTCCATAATCAATACCCAACATTGATAACCAAACTCCTAATAATTAGCCCACAACAAAACGAGGTCCACAATTGCAAACATCCATCAGGTGACTCCTGAGGCACATATAATACATCAACCAAAACAAACTTTTACTATCCATACGATTCAAACCAGATGGTCACTGAGTCTCTGGACTCCAAAAAATGCACTAACACTCAACCATGCCAAAGACTAATGATCCGAGACCTAAGAGTCTCAATCAAATGACTATCGGGTCCCACCCATATGAATCTTACAACCACTAGTTCACGATACTGTTGGATATAGTGTCTAAGTCCATAACTATATTTGGTATGTACTTGACCCGACCCGGCATGGTCCATTTGGGTTGCACTTCACCCGAACAATTTATGGATAATATTTGAGAATAGTACAGGTTATGATTTATTAATATATTATAAGTTCTAATATATTAATATAAGATCATATTATTTAATTAGTATTGATCTATAATTAATCTAGGATTAATTTAGAGATCAAAGATATTACTAATTAAATATGGGCTTCTATATTTATATAGTGTGGGCTAATGCTTATTTGGAATGGGCTAGGCTTGCATGGGAAAGTCCATGGATACTCCATGGAGATTTAACCCATGGATCTAATGGAAATGAAGAGACATGGGTATTAGGGTTTACATGGATGTAACCCTAATCCATCACACTATATAAAGGAGGCTTTGGTTCTTAAAATCATACTAGTTGACACTTGTTGAGGTGAGGGCCGATTTCAAGATAGTAGTGACTATTCTCTCAAAGTTCCAAGTTTGTGGTGATTTGTGATTTCCATTTGAGGCATCCACACTATTGGTGCTAGGCTCTAAAAACTCCAAGGAATCAACTACAACTACAAGGTAAGTGTTTCTACTAGCTTTATTTGATTCAAGTTCCCCATGCCATGCTAGTTAGGATATGAACCTTGGAAAAATAATTATTTGCATGTATCTTAGACAAACATAGATCCAAGGTTTATTAGGGTTGCATGTACACTTAGGAAGTGTTAGAATGCTCAAAACCCATCAGTTGTATCAGAGCGTAGGCTTGTTTGTTTGATACTTGATGCAAAATAGTTGAAAAAGTCGAAAAACTTGCTGTCTGCCTGATGAACTCGCCGAGTTCATGTGTATCTTCAACCTACTCGCCGAGTAGGTTCATGCACTCGGTGAGTAGAAGCCACAGAGTGCAGATTTTCGACTTTAGTTGCTGGAAATGGACTAGAAACATTACCCTAAACTGTTTTGGTACTTGAAAACTTGTTTTAGCTGGTGTAATGTCTTTGCTAATCCATTTACAACAACTTGTTATCAAAATTACAAAGTTTTATGTGTAATTTTTGATTAATGAAAGTGTTCATATTCATGTTCTTGATCTTATGATGTTTAGATGATCATAGGAATTATTTGTAACCTATGTGGTAGTTTAATTCTTGATCATAATGTGTTTTAATGGAGTCCATAACTTGTCCTCAAGTTATGGAAAACCAAGAGTCACACTTGAATTAAAAAAACCATTAAAAGAACACAAGAGTTAGAAAAATGAAGAGTCTTCATTTTATTACTCTATTAAACTCATAAGTTACAAGAAATGAAAGTTTTGAAAGTTTACAAAACTTACCCTCAAGTTTTGGAACAAGTAAAGTCATATTAAAAAACTTTAGTTCCAACCCTTAGAATTTTAAAAGTTAAAATTCAACCCTTATACTTTATAATATTATAAGTTAATAATATATATATGTATAAGAGTAAAGTCAGTCTTACCGCTAGTACGCCTCATTCACGAAGCCGGTCTATAAGGTAGGTATAAGGTTGTTGCCTATAAAATGGCAACTTAATAGGTGTCCACTCTCACCCACCGCTTGCTTGACCGGTGGAGGGTCGTTAGCCGAACGGGTAAGACAAGGACTTATAAATTCTCCCTTCATTAAAAGTATTAATGATAAATACTAAGTAACTAAACACTTATAAATACCTAATCTTAGTTACTTAGGAAAAATGTGAATAAGGTGCTAATCCATGAAACTACACTTTACACTTTGTCTAAGTCGTTAGTGGAGCGTGTGTGGTTAACCGGCACACTAACTTGGACTTAACAAGGTAGGTAAAGGGTGACTTAATATTTATCATAGTATCGATGGAGCGTGTGTGGTTAACCGGCACATCGATTGAGGGGTAATTTATTAAGGGTACCAAGTAATTTGCATGGTTACTTCACACCTCGTTTTGTGATCCTCGGCATCCCAGTCACAAAACTTGGAGGGCACACTCGAGATTGAAACATGCCTTTGAAAAGTTCATTGAATCTCAAAAGAATCTAGGAGTTTCTAAGAACCAAATTAAATATTTTAATATTTCGACTTTGGTGGAAATTGGTGAATCGTCATTCACCTACCTTTCAAATATGTTATTACTTAGATTACGGCATACCTCTTCTAAGTATAATATATTGTGATTGGATCCTAGCCTTAATACTACATTTGGGTGTTTTATTAAGGACTATCTCTATATCTAAACTAAAACCTTCTTTCTTCTTTTCAGATGTCTGCAAACACTACTGCTTCTGGCTCTAATCCCAATGGCTCCTTTACCCTTATGAACTTATGTGGGAAAGTCACTTTTGATGGATCCAACTTTAATGAATGGATCAGAAACATCAGAATGATTACTCGCTACGAGGACAAGGAATATGTCCTCAATAAGGAACTTAAGGAGATTGATGAGTCAGTTTCTACTCCTCAAGAGATCGCTGAGTTTAGGGCACATGAAAGAGATGCCACCAAAGTGGCATGCATCATAATGGCCTCAATGACCGTGGATCTCCAAAAATCCTATGAAGATTTCTAACCCTATGAGATGCACCAAGACTTGATGGAAAGATACCATCAAAGTGCTCGTCAAGAGAGGTATGAAATCATATCCTCCATGATAATAACTCGCATGAAGGATGGTGAACCCATCACGGGCCACATGCAGAAAATGCAAAGATTTGTGGACCGTTTGCTGAAGCTTAATGTGAACTTCCGCGAGGAGCTTGCAATAGATATCATTTTGCACTCCTTACCTTCATGTTATGATCAATTCCGCATGACATACCACATGAACAAGGAAGAGGTCACACTCAGCAAACTTCAAGGACTCTTAAAGACCGCGGAAAGTGGTCTTAAGGGTAAGGCGGTTGTTATTACTCCTAGTCCTACAAACTGCGCCCCTGTCTTAGCAATCGGGAAAGGACGAGGGAAGAAGAGAATGAGTTCTTCGAAGGGTACCAAGGTTAGGACCCTTGATGGCTCTTCTTCAAGTGGAACCAAGAAAGGTTTCATCACTCCTTCTTCTGACCCAAAAGAGGCTGAATGCTTCTATTGCCATGAAAAGGCACATTGGAAGCAGAACTGCCCAAAGTACCAGCAAGATGTAAAGGATGGGAAAGTTAAACCCAACCATGCAGGTATTTACACTATCATTTCTAATAACTCACCCCATTCTAAATCTTGGGTCCTTTATACCGGTTGTGGTATTTGTATTTGTTGTGACTTGCAGGGACTAAGAAAAAGTGAGAATGTGGAGCAAGGAAGAATAAACTTAATCATGGGGAATAGGAAAGTTACACCTGTCACCAAAATTGGAGTTTATACTTTGTCGCTAAGTAGTGGGTTTAGTTTAGATTTGAATAAATGTTGTTATTCTCCAGAAATGGCAAGAAATATTATTTCCTTTCATGCATTGTATAAACAAGTTTTTACCTTTTCATTTAATAATGAAGTTGGTTCTATTGATGCTTTCTTTAATAATGTTCTTTATTTTAAAGCATTACCTTGTGATGGCGTGTATGAAACAGTATCTGTGGTTGATAACTTAGGAAATAATATGATGTGTATTGATTCTATTAATAATAATAACTTGGATAAAGCATCATTATGGCATTGTCGACTTGGACATATAAGCAAGAAGTGCATAGGCCAACTCCAAAAGGATGGAGTCTTGGAATCATTTGACCTAAAGTCAGATGATAGTTGCGAATCGTGCTTACTTGGAAAAATGACAAAGTCACCCTTCACAGGTTCTTGTGAGAGGGGTGAAGGTTTGTTGGACCTAGTACACACGGATGTGTGTGGACCATTCAAACATGCTACAAGGGATGCTAATCGTTATTATTTGACTTTTACTGATGATTACAGTAGATATGGATATGTCTATTTAATCAAGCATAAGTCCGAGACTTTCGAAAGGTTTAAGGAATTTAAACAGGAAGTCGAGAATCAATTGGGCAGGAACATTAAGATGCTTCGATCCGATCGTGGTGGTGAGTATCTTAGTTCAGAGTTCCTCGACTATCTAAGGGAATGTGGGATAGTCTCACAATTGACACCTCCCAGGACACCACAGTTGAATGGTGTAGCTGAGAGGCGTAATCGAACCTTGTTGGATATGGTTCGTTCCATGATGAGTCGAGCTTCGCTACCAATCTCATTTTGGGGGTATGCCTTAGAGACTGCCGTCCATATTCTTAATCTAGTCCCTACAAAGAAAGTTGCCAAAACTCCTCACGAGATGTGGACTGGTAAAGTACCCAAACTAGACCACATCAAGATTTGGGGTTGCGAAGCTTTTGTGAGGCGCGAGTCTCATGATAAGCTAGAACCCCGAAGCGAGAGGTGTATTTTCATCGGCTACCCACAAAGATCCTTTGGTTACCTCTTTTACAGACCTAGTGATAATGTGGTCTTTGTAGCAGGAAGATGAGTCTTTCGTGAGAGAGAATTTATAAGCCAAGGAGACAGTGGGAGGCAAATTGACCTTGAAGAACTTCAAGAGTCAAGTGGTGAAGGAACTTCAAACCCTAGCCCTCAACTTGAGGAGGAAACTCCTGTTGAGCCAATTGACGATTCTGTACCTCTGAGACGTTCCACGAGAGTTAGGAATGCACCTGAGCACTACTATGGTTTTCATATTACTGCGGAAGGTGAGACACTTATTAGTGATGAGACACTAGTAGGTCTGGATGAACCTAACAGTTACGCGGAAGCCATGGCAGTCCCCGAGTCTGCGAAATGGAAAGAGGCTATGGATATCGAGATACAATCCATGTATGATAATCAAGTTTGGAACTTGGTTGAGAATGTACCAGGTCGTAAGACTGTAGGGTGCAAATGGGTCTTCAAGAAGAAGACCAACATGGATGGTAAAGTACACACTTATAAGGCTAGACTGGTTGCAAAGGGCTTCTCTCAAATTCCTGGAGTGGACTATAATGAGACCTTTTCTCCAGTAGCCAAGATTAAGTCTATTCGGGTTCTGTTAGCCATAGCTGCATTTCATGACTATGAAATATGGCAAATGGATGTCAAAACCGCTTTCCTTAATGGAAAGTTGGCTGAAGATGTTTACATGAGTCAACCGGAGGGTTTTGTCAGCAACGAGTACCCTAATAGAGTGTGTAAGCTTGAGAAATCCATTTATGGATTGAAGCAAGCACCTCGCAGATGGAATCTTTGCTTTGATGAAAAGGTCAGGGCATTTGGCTTTTCTAGGAGTGAAGATGAATCTTGTGTTTATGTCAAGGCTAGTGGGAGTATAGTCAGCTTCTTGGTATTGTATGTGGATGACATATTACTCATAGGAAATGACATCCCAACTTTGCAGGAAGTTAAGTCCTGGCTTGGGAAGTGTTTCTCTATGAAGGACCTAGGAGAAGCTGCCTATATTCTAGGGATAAGGATTTTGAGAGACCGGAGTAAAAGACTAATTGGACTTAGTCAAAGTACCTACTTGGACAAAGTGTTGAAAAGATTCAACATGCATAACTCCAAGAAAGGTGAGTTACCCATTCAGAGTAACGCTAGATTGAGTAAGACACAAAGCCCTAGTATTGAGGCTGAGATAGTAGAAATGAGTCGACTTCCTTATGCTTCAGCTGTAGGATCGATCATGTATGCTATGACGTGTACTTGATCTGATGTAGCCTTTGCTTTGAGCATGGTTAGCAGGTATCAGGGGAACCCTGGCAAGGAACACTGGACTGCGGTAAAGAATATCCTCAAGTACCTACGAAGGACTAAGGACTGGGTCCTTACCTTCGGTGGGAGTGATGACTTGAGAGTTGTAGGGTATAGTGATGCTAGCTTCCAGACTGATAGGGATAATTTCTGCTCTCAGTCGGGCTCGGTCTTTACCTTAAACGGAGGAGCAATCACTTGGAAGAGTTCCAAGCAGGAGACAGTGGCTGATTCCACTTGTGAATCAGAGTATATAGCAGCAAGCGAGGCAGCAAAGGAGGCTATATGGCTCAAGAACTTCATCGGAGACCTTGGAGTTGTAGCAGCTATAAAAGAGCCAATGGAGATTTTCTGTGACAGCAATAGTGCGGTTGCCTTAGCCAAGGAACCAAGAGATCATGGGAGATCTAGACACATTGACAGAAAATATCACTTCATCAGACATCGAATAGAAGAAGGAATTCTCGTGGCTAAGAGGGTATCATCGGATGAGAACCCAGCAGATTCCCTCACGAAGGGACTGAGTAGGGTTAAGCATCTCCAGCATGCTCGGAGCATAGGGATGAAGGATGATATGAGTTTTAGTAGTTAGATAAATTATGAAATTTGTAAAGTATAATTGACATTAGATGATGAATAAAAGTGTTTTTTATTTATGAGTAAAGTGTTGCTATCTCTTGTCAATCGTTTACTATATTTCTTTTGCATGTTTTGACTTCCAGAATAATTATGTTTGGTAGATCATATTATTCAAACCTCCACAGTCGGTCATATGTCGGAAGTAGGTATGAATCAAGACTGTCATGATTGGTTGCAGAGGTCTAAGGAGTTGGACATGGCTACAACAATCATGAGTGCTCATAAGTTCTGAGCATTGGACTCAAACCACGCTCACTGGAATCACTTCATGGAATTTTATCTCGAGTGATCGTGAGACGGTAATATCATATAAGTCTTCAAGCCTAGAGATATGATTTGTTACTTACGAGTTGATTATGCATTGATTGTACAAAAACACATTGGTAACTCGATGTTATAAAACGTGCCTTTGTGTATAATTCAATGAGTGGTAGAACAAACATATGAGTCGAAGTTTATCTGTTCCTTCTTGGATTAGAAGCTGATATTTGGGTCCCTCGATGATTGTGTTTTGACCTATGTACCGAGCCCGGTCAGAACTAAGTTGATGTGTTCAATTAAGTTCTTTGTCAAACAAATCGGAAATCGGGAAACAAACTGCTGGACAATAAGCAAGACATTGTTCCATGTATTTGTCCGGCTGATATCTAGAACAGAGGATTATATGATCACTTATCTAAATGGCGCGTTCTAGTTCAACAGAGTTTAAAGAGCTACGATTGCTGATCGGTTCCTGAAGTCATACTTGCAACTATAGTTATTAGAATTATCCAAGTGGGAGACTGTTGGATATTGTGTCTAAGTCCATAACTATATTTGGTATGTACTTGACCCGACCCGGCATGGTCCATTTGGGTTGCACTTCACCCGAACAATTTATGGATAATATTTGAGAATAGTACAGGTTATGATTTATTAATATATTATAAGTTCTAATATATTAATATAAGATCATATTATTTAATTAGTATTGATCTATAATTAATTTAGAGATCAAAGATATTACTAATTAAATATGGGCTTCTATATTTATATAGTGTGGGCTAATGCTTATTTGGAATGGGCTAGGCTTGCATGGGAAAGTCCATGGATACTCCATGGAGCTTTAACCCATGGATCTCATGGAAATGAAGAGACATGGGTATTAGGGTTTACATGGATGTAACCCTAATCCATCACACTATATAAAGGAGGCTTTGGTTCTTGAAATCATACTAGTTGACACTTGTTGAGGTGAGGGCCGATTTCAAGATAGTAGTGACTATTCTCTCAAAGTTCCAAGTTTGTGGTGATTTGTGATTTCCATTTGAGGCATCCACACTATTGGTGCTAGGCTCTAAAAACTCCAAGGAATCAACTACAACTACAAGGTAAGTGTTTCTACTAGATTTATTTGATTCAAGTTCCCCATGCCATGCTAGTTAGGATATGAACCTTGGAAAAATAATTATTTACATGTATCTTAGACAAACATAGATCTAAGGTTTATTAGGGTTGCATGTACACTTAGGAAGTGTTAGAATGCTCAAAACCCATCAGATACATTGTGACACCTTCTTACCATTAAAATGATATGCCCACAATACTACGTTGATTGTAACTTTCTGTTTCTGATCGTCCGTGATTAGGGTTCGTGGGCTGCAAACCAGGCATGAGGGAGTCTCGGGGGTTGTGACGAGTTGCTAAGAGCTTAGGGCATCTCGTCACCTATCCGAGGGTTTGAGGTTCGTGGAAATCGAGGTTATATCAAGGAAGCGATGACAGTTTGATGATTTGTCAAGATAATTCCTTTAGTTGAAATTGATGGCAGCGGAGTACGCTGGTGTACGTGTGTGTATGCTTAGCGTACTCATGCGCGTGGCATTTAAGCTGAGCCACCTAGTACGCTGGGCATATTAGGCACAAAAGAAAACCCTAATTAAGAGGAGTGTCCCTATATAAAGAATGAGATGGCCTCATTCCTGGCCACCATCCTCAGTTAATAAACCCCCTAAACCCTAATCCTCGTTCTTGAGCTTGTGTGTGACCATTGTGAGCTTATAAGTGTTATTGTGGAATTTTTGGAGTGAAGAAAGAGCATGGAAAAAAATAGAGTTGGAGTCCAAGCTTTGGATTTGAGCTTATATGTGGTTGGAGCATCATTTGGAGGTATAAAGCTCAAAGCTTTCCCATCCTTTTTGTTTTGTGCATGATATGGTCCATTTTAGGGCTTTTGGTCCCAAAGCTTGAGGCTTTATGAGTTGTTGCACTCCAGAGCTTAATATCTGTCCTTTTAAGTGTTTCTAGTGGTGAGGATCCATAAAAATGAGGTCTTGAATGTGAGAATCAACCCATGCATGAGATTTGAGCATTTTGAGTTAAGTGAATAAGAGTTTTATGTGTTTGTGACCTTATCAGCCATGCAAAGGCTTAAAGTCACTAACTTTATGGAGTAAGAGATGGTTGGGAGTCCAGATCTGAGAAATGAGTTAAGGTCTTAACGGGTTAAGACAAATAGAATGGACTAAAGCAAAACTGGGCGTACGCCCAGCATAAGTTCCAGTACGCCTCACGTACTGGGTTGGCATCCCCGATCAGTTTCATGCATGCATGAATACGCTGAGTGTACCAAGAGAGGTATGCCCTGTGTAACTTCACTGTGGGCTTTTGGGCTGGATCTTATCATGGGCCGTGAGGGTTGGGCCTGAATCCTTGGGCTTGTGAATTAGAGTCTTTGAGCAGAGAAATATTATAATTTTTCCTTGGGCCCTTGTGTTGGGCTTGCCATTTAGTTTTGAGAGTGTGCCTTGGGTGAGTCCATTTATTATTGGGCCTTGGTGGGCCCAATAGGTTTTATGCTTTTAATGGGCTGGTTAGTGGTCTTCCTTTAGACTTAATGAGTGAGAGTCTGGACTTAGTTTCTAAATGGGTTAATTGTGGTTTTGGCTCAGAGTTAGAGGCCGGTGCGTAGCAGCAACATTTATCGGGGCTGTTCATCATTTGATGTAACATCCCCAGTTTCCGAGTCCAAAAATTTCGATTTTTAATATAACGATTTAGAAAAACATTTGTCATAAAACATCACTGTGTCATATCATTTCATAAAACCATAATCTCATGTCTGAAAATCATATCATAGATGTAGTAATAATGTCAGAGTACAATCCCAAGAAATCTCATAAGGCGGAATCCCATGTGTATATGATATGCAGCTACCGCGCCGACTCCTTCCCCTTCGCTGAAGAGGTACCTGAAACAAAACTGAAAACTGTAAGCATGAAGCTTAGTGAGATCCCCCATCTTACCACATACCATACAATCATATAACATACATACTGTCGGGCAATTATGGGGTGCCCGACCTACCCGATACGACCATTCTGGGGCGCCGACCTACCTGGTACGACCATTTTGGGGCGCCGACCTACCAGTGTCAAGCTATTCTGGGGTGCCGACCTACCCATGTCAAGTCATTCTGGGGTGCCGACCTACCAATGTCAAGCCATTATAGGGTGTTGACCTACCCTTCGGTCCTATAACCAAACCTCAGGGACTATTCCACCCCTACTGCTACTATCACATATATCATAACATAAACATACTATCAGACATATTTGGGGTGTCTGAACTACCCTTCAGTCCTATCAACCGAACTTGGGGACTATTCCCCTCTTACTACCACTATCACAAATAACATATCATGCCAGCATATAAGTGTTGGATTAATGTCTAAGTCCATAACTATTTTGGTGTGTACTTGACCCGATGGTGCATGGTCCTTTTGGGTTGCCTTCACCAAAGCAACTTGATAGGATGAATTATGGAGAGAAAGGATTAAATATGATTTATTAATATATTATGGGAATAATACATTAAAGGAGAAATCATATTGTTTAATTAATATTAGTCAATAATTAATTGGTAATTAGTTTTGTGACTAAAAGAGATTAATTAAACTTAAGGGACTGGAATTGTAATTATAAGATAATTTCAATTTGGGCCATGGATTGCCTTTTATTATAAGGTGGACGGATTCTGTGGGGGTAGCCCATATGAAGTCGTCCAAGGCCTTAAGGAAAAGGCTCCATGGGTTGCTTAGGGCTTAAGCAACCAAATTAGGGTTTCCTTGTTAGATAACCCTAATAGCCTCACTATATAAAGAACCCTTAAGGCTCAAAAACGTGGGGAACTTCTTTTCTAGGGTTAGAACACGTTTTGGGCAGCCTCCATCCTCTCTCCTCTTCATCCTCTTGCTTATGGTGTTTGTGAACCATTAGAGGAGTGACACTTGTGACTCTAAGCGTTCCAAAGTCAATTCAAGGAGGAATTGGGATTGTTATTGCTACATAACAATCAAGGTAACATTATAAACCTATTATAATATCTAATATGATTACTTGTATGCTAGAATTAGGGTTTATAGTCTTGGATTCAAAGCATGTACAATAGAGAAACCTAGATCCAAGCATTAGGGTTTGTATGAGCACATAGGATGTCTTATGACCAAAACCCATCAGTGGTATCAGAGCCTAGCTTGGTTTCAATTGTATTGATGCATTGTATAACTGGAAAATTCGTTTTTTGGGTTTCTGGACGCTGGACTCGACGAGTCCATGGCTGAACTCGCCGAGTCCATGCAGACTCGCCGAGTCCAAGCCTGACTCGCCGAGTCAACTCGTCAGATGGAGGGTATTTCGCGATTTCTTGCTGTTTTTGCTTATGGATAGTTACCTTATCATGTTAGATCAATATTAATCCGATTATATGATATATTTGACTATATTTTTGATCTAATTGAAGATATTTATCAATTAATAAGATAATTGTTTCCTTATAAGATAATTGATTAATTATTTTAAGTAAATTGATAAATTGGTTTGCAAGAAATCATTAAATAAATCAAATATGGATAATTATGTGATTAAATGTTAATTTGAATTATTTGTTATTTGATCCTTGTTGTTATGAAAAGTTTCATATTTTGCCCTTTAGGTTTTATAGTTTAAGTTTGAACCCAAAAGTTTTGTAGTTTTGAAATTTAAATAGTTGAAACCCTAATGTTTTGAAAAAGGTTTCAAAACTTGCCCTCAAGTTTTGGAATTTAAATTTTGATTAAATAGTTTAATTTTGATGTATATTTAAATTCTAAACCCTAATGTGTTGAAATGTTTCAAAACTTGCCCTCAAGTTTTGGAATTTAAAAGTTGATTAAAAGTTTAATTAGGAATGTTAAATTCTAAAACCCTAGCATAGTTTTGAAAAAGTTCAAATCACACCCGTATGGTTTTATTAATTAATTAAGGTGTATAATTAAAAGAGGTTTAATAAATCCATAAAAGTTTAGGTCTACAATTTAATTGAATTAAAAGTATAATTGTTAAATTAGACCACTTAGTATTTTGAAAGTATAAAATACACCCTATACTATATATAACATTAAAAGTCTAACATTATATATATATATATATATATATATATATATATATATATATATATATATATATATATATATATATGTATGAGTAAAAGTCAGTCTTACCGTTAGTAGGCCTCATTCACGAAGCTGGTCTATAAGGGGTGTTTAAGGAAATTGCCTATAAAATGGCGATTGAATGGGTATCCACTCTTACCCACCGCACTCTTGACTAGTGGAGGGTCGTTAGCCGAACGGGTAGGATAGGACGAAACCTTCCATTATAAGTATAATGAAGTATAAAAGTAACTAAATGTTTTCATAAAATTCCCAATCTTAGTTACTTAGGCAAAAGTGAATTGATGCAATTCCATGAAATTACACTTTGTGCCCTTGCGAAGACATTAGTGGAGCGTGTGTGGTTTACCGGCACACTAAATGGTTCTAAGCAAAGGTAGAAAAGGGTGACTCAAGGTTTGTCATAGTTCGGTGGAGCGTGTGTGGTTTACCGGCACATCGAATAGGTGACTGTAACATGTGAGGGCACCATGTAAGTTTGCATGGTTATTCACACCTGCTTTGTGATCCTCAGCATCCCAGTCACAAACAAGAGGGGCATATCGAGATTTAAACATGCCATTGAAAGTTCAATGAATCTCAAAGGATCTAGGAGTTTTCATAGATTTAAAACTTAAATTTCTTTTTCGTCTTTCGTGGTGGAAATTAGTGAATCGTCATTCACTTACCTTCAACTATTCTGCAACTAGGGTTACGGCATCCCTCTCCCGAGTTGTGGAATATTGTGTTGGGTCCTAGCCTTAGTATTTCATTTGGGTGATTTACTAAGGACTCAATCTATCAACTAACTTGAATTCGTTTTTCTCCCGTTTTGTAGATGTCAAAGTTCGACAACTATGGTCTTCTCAAATCCCGTGGAACAAGCATTCCACATGAAGATGATACTCCACGATTCGATCGAGGAACAAGAGATCATGCTTCACTTCCTCCACCTCCTCCAATTGTTCTCCCTAAACCACAAGTTCAAAGGATTGAAAAGTTCAAGATCACTCGCCTTTTGGCAAGTAAACATAAAGAAGGAAAGCCGATGTGTGCACACGTCCTAGGGATGAAGTCACACAATGATAGGTTAAAAATGTTGGGATCCGTTGTCTGTGAGGAAATGACTGTTGATTGGGTTCTTCAGTCACTTCCTAACTCATATAGTGAGTTCGTAAGAGAATACTATATGATGAACTACGACGTGAACCTTATAGATCTCACCTACATGATTATTGCTGCTGAATCAGTAATGGTTTATAGAAAAGCAAAGTTGATTGGTGAATCTGCCTTCAAGACCTCTATGGATATAGACAATGAAAATGAAAGACATGCCATGATCGAAAAGTTTGATCATAAGAGAAAGGCGATGTCTAAAGTAGTTCCATGTGTTGTTCCAAAAGAGTCAATTTGCTTTTATTGCCAAGAGAAGAGGCATTGGAGACGAAGTTGCCCTAATTACCTAAGAGATCTAAGAGATGGGAGAGTCAGAACGTATGGCTCTACTTTAGGTAAAAAAAAATCCACTATCTAACTCCGTTAAGTTCCTATTCATTGATTCTTAATACATGATGTAATAAGATTGCATTTGAGTGTTTTGCAGGATCGGTGAAAAGAAAGGAAGCTTGTTGAGAGAGATCAAGATGAATCTAATCACCAAGAGATGGATCTCGATCGCATGGACTTGAAGATTAGATTTTGAGCTTAAATAGTTATGATAGAGTTGTTAGAAATTTTCCTTTTACATAGTTTTCAATGGATTTTGCATTGTAAGGACATATTTTTCCGCTGCTTTTATAAATAAAATAAATTTTGTTTGACTCATTTATTTATTTGTTTATTTCCTTGCAATGAAATCGTTATGAAAATCGATGTTTGAATATTTCTACAACGAATGGATATGATTCTTATTTATGTTATTTATGGAAATGTCGAGAATTTACCAAATAGGGAGAGTTTCTCATCGCCAAAGTTTCAATTGGACAAAAATTTGGAATCACGCAACTTGGTTGCATGATGAATGAGAAATCTCATATTTGATAATTAGACTAACTCATTGACAAAGTGTCAAGTGAAGGACTAGGAGATCGAGTACACAAAGTTGTGTGTTGATCAAGTTCACCATAAGAGTAACAAAGATATTCGTCATGATTTACTAAAAGCTTAGTAAATATGATTATACTTACAAGATTAAGTGTAATTCTGAATTGATTAAAGGGTTTAGATCAATAGCAGAACGAATAAGAAGAATCAAGTAGGCAGAAAGATAAAAGTTTCTCCATTCTAAGAAGAAGGGAGAGTAGCTTTTATGCTTAATGATAGGTCTTAATGATTTAGAACCATATCTCAATTGATCCTCTAAGTGAGTCTTAGTACAATTGCATGTCTAAGAAGAGGAATCAAGAATTGAAGAAATGGTTAAATCAAGAAGTCAATCATACTTCGTCCCAATAACAAGTCTTAAAGTTAAGATTGTGACATGAGTGAAAAGTATTAAAGGTTTATAACATTCATCAAATGTGGAAAGTTGTGATGTCTTGGATAAGACAACGACCAACTAGGACCAATTTATGAAAAAGCTACACTAACTCTTGAATATTTGTTTGTCAAGAAATGGTTATTGACAAGAGAATCTTATATGTCAAGGAGTCAGTGGGAGTCTTAATGGTCTTGAAAGGCTTCAAGAACAAATCAAATAAACCTTACCGATCATCACTAGCACACGAGTTGAGGTTTACAACCTATCGTGTTGACATTATTTTGTTTCTGTGCCAATCCAATCGAGTTAATTATGCATGTGAGTTCTATGAGTTCTCATTTTGAATGCATACAAGGCAAAGCACCTTAATCAATCAAAGGTACATTGATAGGAAAGGGTGAACTGCTTAACTACTTGGAACACATGGTGGGCAGCTGTGCTACCATAAGGCAAGAAATCAAGATTAAGAAAGTTCGGTCCATATGAGTTTGAATTTGTCGTAAACTTTAGTTTTGAAAAATTCACATGGATAGGAACACATACACTGTTTAAATCTAAGTGTCATAAGATTTCCTCCTTCATGAAAATGATTGTGAGGAAATGCTTTCACTAAGAGAGATTTTAAGAATATAGTGATTGTAAAATTGCATTCTCGAATTCGATTATGGTTACGGTATCCCTTTCCATAATTTGAAATGTGAGGTTTGGCAATTGTTTACACACACATATGAACTATCTAAGGCAAAGGTGTATAAGTTCAAGAAGCCTTGATAAAAGATTATCTAAGCACTAAGTATTAGAAACATGAACTTAAGAAATTCAATAAGCATTGTTTTTCTGAAAGTTAAGATGTTTATGAATACATGTCGAACCTAGTGGGAGCATAAGTGTTATGTTTTATAATAATCATCATGATAGTAGGAGCATAAAAGTTATGATTGTATGATTATTAAGGAAAGTATTGCAAGGTTAGCAATATTAATTATAGAAAACAAGAGTCATACTTTGCAAAGTCGCAATAGTTGAAGAGTTGTTTTGCTATAATTAAGGGAGAGAATATTATGCTTCATTTCAAATCTAAAGGTTTAGGTTGAGAAATGTTAATAAATTTAGTCTAAGGTACATAGTGTGTTCTTAAAATTTCGATTATGATTACGACATTCCTCTTCACAATTCGAATTTTGAGAACATAGCAAATAAAACATTATTCGTCGTGTCCCATACGCTTCGCGTATAGGATCGATTGCAAATGCTTTAATGTTTGACCATTCTAAATTTTTCCAAATGTCTAGCGCATTTAGAGGGAAAAGGACTAGAATCGGTTTTGACTAAAATAATTAAACAACTATCAAAGGACAATCCAAAGTTTGACGAGGATTGGTCGCTTGTGAGTAGTTGGAAGTATAGTATTGGAAAATATGGAAATGTTTCCATATTGGATGGACCATATCGACATCATTACGAATAGATAAGATTCTATTAAGAATGAGTTATCATATGGAACATATGGAAGTGTGTCCATATTGGGAATTGAATATTGAGAAATCTATGACTAGATTAGAAACTTCTATGCAAAAGGATGTTCAAAGAATGTACTTTGAGAGAGAGACATCACGTCTATGGAATTGTCTTGTAACAATCTCTGATAGAGGACTTTGTAATATCATTGGCAATAGTCTTTGTGACTTTGGTGCAGTGACATTACGAAAGGATAAGTTGCATAGAATGTTAGAATCTAGCATATTCTATAAGTAGCAAGAATTTGATATTCTTTAACTTATGGAAAAAGGATTTGGAGTTGTGAAATGAGAAAGATTGGAAATGTGTTCAATTTGATCTATTTCACAAAGTAAGAACCATAGGTAAACATTGTGTGCATGCTAGGAGCATGGGACAAGTGCTGTAATTCAAGTAAGAAGTTGATTAACCGAAACGACAAATAATGAGTAATCAATATGGTGATAAATAAAATGTGTTTTATTTATGCTCAAAGGGTTGAGTCCATATGGGATTAGTATTATTCTTGTGTTTCGCATTTGCATGTTTTGACTTCCAGAATAATTGAGTTTATTAAGTATAATCGAATTATTCAAACGGGCCACAGTCGTTCATATGTTGGAAGTAGATATGAATGAAGACTGTCGTGAATTGGTGTGTGGATTGTCTAAAGAGCATTAGACATAAGCAAATGTTTGCTGCAACGTTCATGAGTGCTTATGAATATGAATTTGAGCATTGGATCAAACCCACGCTCACTTGGATCACTCCATGAATTGTATCACGAGTGATTGGTGAGACGATAACATCTTATATTCTTGAAACTGAGATGTGTGAGTTGTATCTTGCAAATCGGTTGCACATTGATAATATGTAAACGCATTAGTAACTTGGTGTTATAAAACATATTGTTGTGTGTAATTCGGTGAGTGAGTGCAAGCAAACATTGTATCAAAGTTTATCCGTTCCTTTTATCCATAGTAGGATAAAAGCGATATCTTTGGGCCCCTCGATGATTTAGTGATGACAAACGTAAATGCTCGGCCGGGCTAGGGCTAATTTGATTTGTTCAATTAGTCGGTCGTCATAAATCGGAATCGAGATATAGTACAAAGAGAATGATTTGAAATCATATCTCATATGATATCTAGAATGGAGGAATATATGATCCCTTATCTAAGGACACGTGTATCTGATAGGATCAGAGTTGACAGCGGCTTTGGAAAGCTACGATTGCAGATCAGGATCTGAAGTCATACGCAGAATAGTTATTAGACTTATCCAAGTGGGAGACTGTTGGATTAGTGTCTAAGTCCATAACTATTTTGGTGTGTACTTGACCCGATGGTGCATGGTCCTTTTGGGTTGTCTTCACCAAAGCAACTTGATAGGATGAATTATGGAGAGAAAGGATTAAATATGATTTATTAATATATTATGGGAATAATACATTAAAGGAGAAATCATATTGTTTAATTAATATTAGTCAATAATTAATTGGTAATTAGTTTTGTGACTAAAAGAGATTAATTAAACTTAAGGGACTGGAATTGTAATTATAAGATAATTTCAATTTGGGCCATGGATTGCCTTTTATTATAAGGTGGACGAATTCTATGGGGGAAGCCCATATGAAGTCGTCCAAGGCCTTAAGGAAAAGGCTCCATGGGTTGCTTAGGGCTTAAGCAACCAAATTAAGGTTTCCTTGTTAGATAACCCTAATAGCCTCACTATATAAAGAACCATTAAGGCTAAAAAACGTGGGGAACTTCTTTTCTAGGGTTAGAACACGTTTTGGGCAGCCTCCATCCTCTCTCCTCTTCATCCTCTTGCTTATGGTGTTTGTGAACCATTAGAGGAGTGACACTTGTGACTCTAAGCGTTCCAAAGTCAATTCAAGGAGGAATTGGGATTGTTATTGCTACATAACAATCAAGGTAACATTATAAACCTATTATAATATCTAATATGATTACTTGTATGCTTGAATTAGGGTTTATAGTCTTGGATTCAAAGCATGTACAATAGAGAAACCTAGATCCAAGCATTAGGGTTTGTATGAGCACATAGGATGTCTTATGACCAAAACCCATCAATAAGCATATCATAAGATATTGTCAGACATATCTGGGGTGTCCGACCTACCCTTCGGTCCTAACAACCGAACTCTACTAATATCACATATAACATATCATGCAAGCATTTAACTTATTAGGTAGTTGCAAACCTAGATGAATATCACAAAGACAATTATCTAACATACAACTCTTACTGGTGGGCCGACATTGTGGCCGTAGACCCATCGCTACCGGAAGGTAACTCATCTTGTAAAGCTGACTGCTGAAAAGTTGATCGGCAGATGTCTGACTCCTGCTCCGGTGATCCTCCAACTATAAATCCATAAAACACTTAATCAGACACGATAACTACTCTTAGGGTAAAATGACTATTTTACCCCTGACCAAGTCAAAGTCAAAGTCAACTTCCAGTTGACCCAACTCACCGAGTTGGGCCGCCAACTCGTCGAGTCCATATCCTTTCATCTGTCCTTCTTTATGCCTCTACTCGTCGAGTTTGGCAACGAATCGACGAGTTCTCCATCTAAAATAAGCTCGAATGAACCTTCATCCGACTCGCCGAGTTGTTGAACAACTCGTCGAGTTCATCTCCCTCTTATGAACAAATCCTGCCCTTCACTCGCCGAGTTGTGTGAACAACTCGTCGAGTTCATCTTCGAATGTTGGGAGATTGCCTTGGACTCGTCGAGTCTGTTCATACACTCGTCGAGTCCAATGATTACCAGGTGTCACACCCCCAAATCGAAACAGCGGAAATGTTCGGGGGTGGAGGACGTCATATGTAGTATCACAATAATTGAATAATAGTAATCAAAGCAACAACAACCATTGAATTAATAGTATAGTGTTTACATTTCATTTGAATGTTACATAATAGACACCAAAAGTAAATAACAAGTAAAGACTCGAAGCTGCTAAGCTCCATCTTCTTGAACCCGGTGTGCGTACCTGTCTACTAATGTCCTGAGAATACAAGTAGGTTTTGAAAGAGAATCAACATAAAGCTGGGAGTTCATAAGCATTTTGATTTGGAAATAACTGTTCTTTGTTCTTTCGAAAGGTACGTTATTTTTATCCAGAAAACCTTACATATTCTGATATAGTACCGGTTAGGTAAAAATTGATTTCTGCTAGTTCATCTTGCGAGCACTTAGTTATACAAATCATATACAATCCCAATCGAACAAACAGTCGACTGTGTGGTTCTGCCCCAAGCCCATAACCAAACAAGGAACAGGAAAAGAGGCGGAGACCACACATTCCACTAGTTATCAGATTCTCATGTACATAATCCTGAAGTATCCACTAGGTACTTACAACGTTATCGAGTATTGATCTGATGCTATTGATTCTCAAGAAAATCCCTTATTGTCTTATGAAAAGTATGATTAACCAATTCCTTCTATGACCACTTAGTTCATACTAGTTATGTATAAACCAACATCGGATAGACAGTTAATTGTGTGGATCTGCCCTAAACCCACAACCAAACAAGGAACAGGGAATGAGGCGGAAACCACACATTCCATAGTCTATTGGATATTCTTCATACGTAACCTGGATGCATAAACTAAGGAATCATGGAATTAATGATGAAGGTTCGTTAGTTACATGTAAAAACAAGTATGTTTATGAAAAGCCAAGTTATCCCGGGAAAATCCTATATTTTCCCTAAAAGTAGTTTGTTGGTTATCCATTGTAAACAGAGGTGTACAAGTATCTACCATACCTATATCGATAAACGTCGTTTTCCTTTTTAAACAGAAACCCTGGTTACTTGAAGTATACTAGTCTTATTACATAAATAAAACTATTAAATGCATGGTGAACTAAATCTTGAAGGTATTACTAATACCCTATAGTAATCAAATCGGTTATTACTTTGAGGTTAGTTCACTTGATTCATTATTACAAAAGTAAATCTCTGTTATCTAGGTTGCGAGTTTTATAACCATACATTAACTTGATATGGCACGTAACGGGGCCAATATCCTTTATGACTTTGTCACCCCAGGCATATCGGCCTAACTGTAGCTAGCAATTCAGGTGCGGGATATTCAGTCTTGTATAGATCTATACACAACAGTCACGCTCTCCTTACAAGAGATTCTGGTCATAAGTGCCAGTCCTACACTCGGATATCGGGGGAGTGTTACCAAGGACGTGTCTCCAACATTTGACTAACAAATTTACAAGTAATAATACTGAAAATCCTGTTTATGATTTGCATGAATCCCTTATAAAATAGTATATTTTACCACATGATTCACAAGTTAGTTACCCTAGTTTTGAAAATTGTTTCTACGAGTTGATTTCTTAATCGTTTGGTAAAAACTGCTTTCCACATTAAAAGCACACTGAAAATATAATTATCTTAGACAAAATAATATATTTTGAGCACAAGTTTCCTTGTACTTTTACTTGTATTCCCCCCCCTGAAAACATGAAAACTCGGAAAAACGTAGGGGTATGAACTCACCGTTTTGACGTAGGATTCGAATGTAAAATCGGTATGGATGCTGAGTGTCAACTGAAGCCTCGAACACAATTGGACCCTATTTAACATGTAATGACACATATATGATTCAAATTAGGGTATTTTGTGACTAGACATGATAGGAAACCAATCTAAGGGCTTGGATACACTTGAACTAAGTGTAAAAATCACATGTGATTGAGTGAGGGAAATCGAGTACTCATGCAAGGCAAGGAACCCTAGAGTCGATTTCTCACCCTCCTCTCTCTCTCTCTCAAGACCATTCTCTTGCTAGTTGGTGTTTGTAAGCCATTAGAGGAGTGACAATTGTGACTCTAAGCTCCAAGAAGAAGAAGTATCAAGCAAGTAATCCAAGGTATTGTTCTAGATCCTAATTCATATGATTAGAATCAATTGTTTACATTAGATCTAGTATTGAAAGTCTTGGATACAATGCATGTTCAATTAGAGAAACCTAGATCTAAGCAATTAGGGTTTGCATGTGCACACAGGAAAGTTCTTATGGCTCAAACCCATCAGTTTAAAACACTTAAACTGACACTCAAACGGTGTTAAAAGGCGACGGAGTCGAGTTTAACCTTGATAAAAGTTTCGGGTTGTCACACCAGGTCTATGGCTAAGTCCAATGTGTTGGGTCACTCCCCCGGACCCCTCGAAGACCATTCTAACACTTACTGGGTTCCTTCGAACCATAACAAAAAAGGGAAGTCAAGCCATGGACTCACCGAGTCCTAAGAACGACTCGCCGAGTCGAGAATGACCAAGTCTCATTCCTCGATTTCTGATGTATAACACTTGACCAAAAGATAGATCTAGGCCTCTAAGATTGATCTAGCATGTAAAGTTACAAACTTTACGTGCATGCATGGGACTATGAGCTCAAATGGCCCTAAATGAGACTCTTAAGATGCATGGGGTTCTCTAAGGCTCCAAAATCAGTCCATTTCTGCCTTGTAACCCCTTAAAGACCTTGGATCTGAAGTCTTAGCCCCAAACCATTCTTGCACTCATGATTGGTCACCAAGAATGGCTCCTAAAAGCCCTAAATCACCCGAAAAGGGATCTAAAACATGAAAGAGCAAGGTATCAACTTTATACCTCTAAAGAACTGCAGAGGGTGCACAAACTTGAAGTCCTCTGGCCTCCTCTTGATTCCTCAAGCTTTTCTCATCCTTCTTATGTTCCAAAATCACCAAAACCACCACAAAGGCCTTAGATCTTTACACAAACGATTAGGGTTTGATATGGAGGGTTCTGAGAGAAATAGGGACGAAGGGAGGCTGAATGAGATGCTTAAATAGGGTGCAACCCCTTAGATTAGGGTTTTGTCCAAACAGTGCCTACTCGTCGAGTCGGTTTGCCGACTCGTCGAGTAGGTCACTGTAACGCCCGTAGATCCGGGCTAGTCAAATTAGAGGCAATAGGTGTCGAAAACGACTTTTCGACAAAAGATTATTTAGAATAAATAATCTTAACCAAGTTGTGGAATATGTCTCAAGGTTTCCGTACATATAAAGAACGCCAAAATCCGAGTTATAACGAAGAAGTTATGGCCCGTCGAAGTTTCGCGACATAATCGGCACGACACCGGGAAGCGTAAATAGTGAATTTACGATAGAGCGAGATTTAGCCTTAGCGATCTAAACGAAAGTCGTAGAATATGTTAAACTAAGAACATCGATAAAAAGAACGCCCAAATCTGACTTCGTATGAAGAAGTTATGATTTTTCGAAGTTTCGAGTTAGCAGTGTACAACCCGAAATTCGAATATTAGATCGAGTGGTTTTTAGCCGACACGACCTAAACGAGAATCGAAGATCTTGTTGAGAGTAGCGTAACGAGAAAAAGATGGGCGAAAACGGATGTCGGACGAAGAAGTTATGAAGATTTAACGGACCAATTGTGTCCCGGCTCGTTAATAATATAAAATTTGAAATCGAGCCAAAATTAGCCGACAAAGTCTAAACGAAAGTTGTAGAGTACGTTCCCACCTTCGCGTGGATATAAAGAACGTCGAAAACGGAGGTCGTACGCGAAAGTTATGAATTTTTAAAGTTGGAAAGGGAACTTGCGAAATTGATGCATGAAGTGATGACGTGGCCGAACTCCCAGCCGTCGGATGAAACTGCTTCGGATGATGACACCTGGTGCGAGGGTTACGCCCAGCGTAGCGAAGAGACGCCTAGCGTCCGGAGTACGCCCCGCGTCCGAAGCTGGGTACGCCCAGCATACTTGATCTGGTCCGGGTCCGAGAATGGGTGCGAGCCAGTTGGTGCGAAGCTGGCATCCTTATCCGAGAGTACGCGCCGTGTAGCCGAGGATTACGCCCCGCATAGTCCGAGGCCTCGCAGCTATAAAAGGGGGGGCGAGGGTCTCCGGATTTTTCACACTTTTTTCACACAATTTCCACTTCTTTCTCTAGTTTCTTTCTCTCTCTAGAGTTCCAAACCTCCCCTAAGCCCTAGTTAAACCCTTAGCACCCTAGGGAAGCCCCGAGGCTCTCGGAGTCCCGAGAAAAAGGAGTTTTTCGGTTTCGAAACGCTGCTCCAATTAAGTTCCGGTTTTCGATAAAATTCGCTGTAAGTGTGCTACGCTTATGCAATTTTTTATATAGCTTTCAAATAATTATAGGAATGTTATTAGGTCCTTAAAATAATTATTTGGGCTATTATTGAGTGTTATTAACGCTTAATAATAGTCAGACTAATTAATTTGTCGCGGTTATCATTAAACTAAACCCTAGTGGTATCGATACTAGGTTTTATCGAAGGAATATCGTTTTGAGAATATCTATGCTGGATGAACGTTTTATACATGTTTTCAAAGATTTAAACTGTATATGTATTTTATATCTACAAAATGTGTTGGGTAAAACACGGGTAGATGTAATAGTTGCTGTGTGACAAAATAAAATAATGAGAGGCCTCGTTGTAGCTGTTCTTGATGATCTAGTCATCTAGCGGGGTATAGATGACGACCACAGACTATTCTAGACAGTCCAGTGGAACACTAGCAGGCTCGCAACCTGTAGGTGTTTATTCGAACTGTGTGTTTAACCGAACTGGGTGTTTATTCGAACTGTGTGAACTGTGTGCTCACCAGGTATACTCCATCCCAATGATAGTCCTTTGACTAGGTCCCTTGTGTTAGATGTTTTAGGGACGTAATGTGAGGATAACGGGAATGGGTAATTGGGTTGATTGTTTGATGTTTAAAAATAATAATTATATTATTGTGGGTTGAAAACCCTATGTGCTCACCAGGTTTCCCAACCTGACCCACTCAGTTTATTTATATCACAGATGTTGATATGAAGTGACATTACACTGAGAGATTTAAACAGATGTAGATCACTAGTGTAAATAATTGTAAGTTCTGTTTATGCTTATGTTTCTGTATTAACGATGACATCCCAAACGTTTTAAAATGAAATAAATACGTTTCCTTGAAAATGTTTTAATAACGTATTTACCATGTTTTTCTGGGAACAAATTCCGCAACATTTTTATGAAATGAAGTACTTTGATTTTCAAACAAAGCATAAACAAACCGGTCTTTTCTGGCCGTGATTTTGGGGATGTCACAGTCACTAAACTCCCGTGTCCAAAGTCGATTCTACTCGACGAGTTGGACCTTCAACTCGCCAAGTCCCAGGCCAAAATGTTAAAATTACTTGAATGAAAATACATACCAGGAACCGGGTGCTACATCCGAGATGAGTCTTCTCACTATACTTTACCTAGGGTGGTACTTATGTGTGACCGGAGGGTCTTATGTGTTTACATTAAGTATTATATTATCATGCCTTATGTTGTATGGTATGCATTATGTCTTTGTGATTTATGCTATGCGAAACTTTACAGACTGGACTAGAGGGTCCAACGAACCGTGGGACTAGAGGGTCTCACTGAGACACATTGACCGGAGGGTCTTATAGTGATAAAGCCTCGAGTGGCTGATGAGCTGTATGTGTGGTATTTTGGGGAACTCACTAAGCTTCGTGCTTACCGTGCTTACACACTCATTTATGAAAAATTATACTTATATTTTAAAAAAAATATTACACAAATTTAAAAAATAGTACACATTCATGCATTGAAATATTTTTCCACAAATGATTAATGAATGCATTTCGTATATTGAAATGAACTTCGTTGTCTTTGATGTGTTTATACAAAACAAAAAAAATTGTTGTGTATATATATATATATATATATATATATATATATATATATATATATATATATATATATATATATATATATATATATATATATATATATATATATAGTAAAGTTAAATAAGTATTGGAAGAATTACAAGAATTGTGAAGTTAAATAAGTATCGGAAGGATAGTTGTACTACTAAATTTTAATGCTCAAGCATACTATCATGTTCTAACGGATTTGGAAACAAAAAGTGGTGAAGAATTACATGAATGGGGAGCCCCTCTTCGTTTGAAATCCTAAGATGAGTAACCATATTCACTCTTCAACATTTGATAGCTACTTATGTTGTTATTGCTAGATTGTTTGAAAGACACTAACAGGATAGGGAATGATGGATCATGGTAAGCCTTGGTGGCTAAGCACGATGATCAATATGAATAATTTTTGTCATGGTAAATCTTGATGGCTAAGGACTACGCTTACTAGGGTTTCGGTAAGCCTTGGTGGCTAAGAACCATTACCAAAATCCGTTACTTAGGGTCTCGAGGAGAAAAAAGGATCAAAAGAAGTTTTTAGAAAAATAAACAATAACTAAGTGATCATTCTAGTCCTGCACATGCACATTGGCAGTCCTGAACCGGTCTCAGGTTGGTTTCAAAATGGTCTGTTCTTTTTGGAGTCGATCTTATAACGGTCAAATCCTTTTTCAGTCCGATCTTTTTTTTTTTTTTATCCAACCTTTTTTGGTATAGGCCTTGGTCTTTTTCTGTCTGGTCTCGCGGTCTTTCAATGTGCCTTCTTCGATTTAGGTTTGATATATTTTGGTTTTTTGGTTTCGATTTCGAGTTTTTCTATTAACAAATATGTGATTAACACCAAAATGATAAATTAAGATTTAATAAAAATGAAACACTTTAGTTTAATAAAAGAAAAAAACAAGTTAGATAATATTTGATTAAAACTTATGTAATTAACACAAAAAATATGTTTCTAAACTTTGGCTACGAGTTTTTTTATACCAATCTCGGACCGGTCTTGTAACATCCTAAAATTTAAGACTAGATTCTTAATTTAATAAAGTAAATGTAACGCCCGGGTTCGACGCTAAACATTTTTAGACGATGTAATAGTCTAGGTCAACTATTGTAACTCCTTTTTATGTAATAAATATGAAATATTTTAATTATATGTGAATTATGTGTAATTGTGTGCTTGTTACTTTATTATAAATATATATTTAATAAAGAATAAAAATAAGCGTCAAATTAAAGTATGAGATAAGTCCGATATCTTTACATAAAGTTGTAGTGGTCGAAACAAGGATTCCGGGGATATAAAGAACGTCAAAATCCGAGTTATAACGAAGAAGTTATGGCCCGCCAAAGTTTTACGGCAAAACCGGCTCGGCACCGGGAGACGTAAATAGTGAATTTACGATGGAGGACTTTTTAGCCTTAGTGATCTAAACGAAAGTCGTAGAATATGTTAAACCGAGAAAATCCATAAGAAGAACGCCCAAATATGACATCATATGAAGAAGTTATGATTTTTCTAAGATTCGGCTTAACAATGCACGCCCCGAAACTCGAATTTTAGTTCGAGCCGTTTTTGGCTTACACGACCTAAATGAGAGTTGAAGATCTCATTAATAGGAAATCAACAGTAAAAAGATAGACGAAAACGGAGTTCGTATGAAGGAGTTAAGAATTCTTCGCGGTCATTTAACAGTCTAAACGCCTCCTACTGTTAAATTTGAGATCGGTCGAGAATTAGCCGATGGAGTCTAAATGAAAGTTGTAGATCTTGTTTTTACCTACGCGTGGAAAAAAAGAAAGTCAAAACTGGAGCTCGTATGCGAGAGTTATGATTTTTCTAAGTTTGAAGGCTGATACGCGATAGGGGGTGACGTGACACCACCAGAATTGGACACGTGGCACCACCAGAAGGCCACCACATGCACCAACTCGGCGAGTAGGTCCCCTTACTCGGCGAGTCCATCAGGAATTCACCCTATAAATAGAAGTGTCGGGTTCTCTCATTTCTCACACCTTTCCCCACTTCTTTTTCTCTCTACACTCTCTCTAGCGTATCCTAACCCCCCTAAGGTCTAGGTAAACCCCCTAGCACCCGAAGGAAGCCCTGAGGCTCCCAGAGCCTCGAGAAAAGAGCCTTTCGGCTCAGAAACGCTGCTCCGACGGAGCCCGATTTCCAAGGAAACCCGCTGTAAGTGAGCTGTACATAACCTATCTTTAGTATAACTTATGTTTTAATATAGTAACATTATTAGGACCTTAAAATAATTATTTGATCTATTATTATGAGTTATATAGAGTGTTGTTTAACGCTTATATAATAATAATAATAATAATAATAATAATAATAATAATAATAATAGCTAGACTTTTAATTAGTCACAGTTAACATTAGACTAAACCCTAGTGGTATTGATACTAGGTTTTATCGAGAGATAATTGTTTTGAGATAACGAAGCGCCGCTCGAAGGCAGAATCACCACCTTTTTCAGGTGAGTGCATACTTACTTTCAACTTACACATAGATATGAATTATTTTATATAAATTACGTGCTATATGTGCATATTATCTGAATACTTGCTATCTATGATGGATGAACATTTTTATACATGTTTTTATTGATTTAAATTGTATATGTATTTTATATCTACGAAAATGTTGGGGTAAAACATGGGTAGATGTGTTAGTTGTTGTGTTATAAAATAAAATAATGAGAGGCCTTGTTATAGATGTTATTGATGATCCAGTCATCTAGCGGAGTATAGATGACGACCACGGACTATTCTAGACAGTCTAGTGGAACACTAGCAGGCTCGCAACCTGTAGGTGTTTATTTGAACTGTGTGCTCACCAGGTGTACTCCATCCCCCACATGGTTTCCTTAAGGACATTTATTGTTGAGGAATGCCCTTAGCAGTAGTGTCCATCCCGATGATGGTCCTTAGACTAGGTCCCTTGTGTTAGCTGTTTTAGGGACGTACAGTGAGGATAACGGGAACGGGTAATTTGGTTTGTTTGGTTTGATAAAGCTAATAACTTATTTATTGTGGGTTGAAAACCCTATGTGCTCACCAGGCTCCCAAGCCTGACCCACTCAGTTTCTTGTATTACAGGTAGTGGCGCATGAGCATAGATGTGATGTCTTGGGATGAGAGATTAATGGATTTTATGCCTGTAAATACGAAATAATGTAGTAAGGCCTATATTGTATTGTTTATGATTATGATCTGTATCGAACATGACATCCCAAGTCTTTTTAATGAAATACATTTCTACGGAAATGCTTTTGATAAATCTTTATCATATATTGTTTTGGGATAAATTCCGGAACACTTTTATTTAAAATATTACTCTGATTTTTAAACAAAGCATAAACAAAACCGGTCTTTTATGGCCGTGAAAATGGGGATGTCACAGTAAATAAATGAAATATGCTTAAATTGAAATGGATTTGGGTATTTCATGCTTATATGTTAAATTGGAATGGATTAAATGACATAGATGATGTTTGATGAAAATGAATCCAATTGGAATACTCAAACACATCCATGATGGTAGAAGCATGTATAAGCTTAGATTGAAATGGATTTGGGGACAATATGATGAAGCTAATGGAATCCTTTGTAGTTGAGCAATTTATGGGTAAATGAAGTTCATAAGTAAGAATGGATACTCTTACATTGATTGGGATTCAAAACATAAGGTGCTGCATGATTCCTAAATTTATTCCTATACAAGCCGCTTCCTAAATTCCAATCCTACTTACCAACATATCAACCTTATCACCACAAGATAGTTTATCAATCTCAATGGATTTAGCACAATATGAATCTCGATATCATATGCCTTTTAGAAAATTGCTTAATCAACGAATCATCCCTAAAATAATGAAAACTACTATATATGGGGGTTGACTTGGACTTGTAATTTTTTTACCAACCTTACATGCATGTTCCCTATAAAAGATCATTGTGTTTTAGGCAAAAGAATTAGGTACAATTTCTGCTATTGATTCTTTGTCACATTTACACAGCCCTATCCATATCAATATATAATTTCCGAACATCATATACTCCTCATAATAGTAGTTTTATGCAAACTCTTGCAGTAGCTAGGTTCTTATTCCTGGAATCACTAAACTCACAACAAGAATATATATATATATATATATATATATATATATATATATATATATATATATATATATATATATATAATATTTGGCAAGTGAGCATGAGCTTTAAGCTATAAACATTACATGTAAAAAGATAGTAATTTATACAATGTACACGAAGACAGAAAATTGAAATGTTTATAATACATATCAAGCTGGAGATTTCTTCCTAATTACATTATTGAGGTATTCTCCAAGAGCCCAAATTGGAAATATGTTCCTATAAGACGAGTAACTTATCATACAGTTTTTATTAAACACCCCTATAATTTCCTGAAAAATAAAACAATTATATTAAAGTACAATAAACAAGAACTCTAATTATTGAACTTGGTTATTACATGTGTATGAAGTTAATTACCTGCTGTAGAAAATCTCCATTGTCCATTTGGTGATCAATAAGTACTTTTGCAGCACGATGGAGCGGGATTTGATTTCTTTTGTCCTAATCACCATATGAATAATGTAGACTTAAATGCAAGAAATAACAATGTACTTTCAATTATATGTTTGTTATAACAATCTAGTTTCATTTCTTCCTATTTCAACATTGTAATTTAAATAATCTACCCGATTATGACAATACCATCCAAATACAAAACAAATTTTACTTATTATCCATAGAATTTTCAAAGTACACAGTCGTAATGGTTTTTTTTGAAGTACAATGCTTTTAACTCGATAGATTTCTCAAAGTAGAATATCTTACTAAGAAAAACTTTGAAAATATAATGCTGTAATAGAAAGAAATGTAAGTAACATGCTATAATAAACAAATAAATGAAAGTACATTGCTATTTTCCACATTTATGATGCGTAATAACCTACTTGTTTGGCTTCTAAGAGAGCTAGCAAAGCCCATGAAGTGTTTGTTATGTGGGATTTATTCCCAACGAGATTTGTGTATGTCTTTTGTTGGCAAGAAGTGTAGCTTTCTCCCCAACCACCAGAATAAAGTTGCTTGGAGATTAAGAAAGCACAAGCCTTTCTAATGCTAAGACTAGTTTCGTATGTCTTACCACCTGCAACCAATCCTTTTATACCAAACCATGTTCCATAAGTGTAGCAAATTGCCCATGATCCGTACCTATATCTTATGCAACCCCATTAGAACTAAAGGAGAGAGAGAGAGAGAACTAAAGGAGAGAGAGAGGGAGGGAGAGAGGAATAACCATGAGCCATCGGGCAGTTGCAAGCTCTCAATAAATGTTATGGCTTTGTCAATGCACACTTCTATTTGATCCCTACGGTGACTTGGATAGAGTTTTGTAAAGGATCTTAGGCCTTGCACTACAGCGGATGTACACTCCACATACCTAAATTACAAATATCTTTCAGATAAGGAACATTTAACACAGAGAACATCCAAAATTTATAAGGTAAAGTGTAGCAGGCAGGTGGGCTTACTGGTAATCAATCATGATATCTCCAAATGTTTCAGCTGGATTAATCACCTATAGTATACACATATAAACAATCTTCAATTTTCGAAGATTTATATACCCAAAAAGATTTGTGATTTTTACATATACTAACCTCTAACCATGCATAGGACCTCTTGAGCTCATACGAGGAGAATCCGCCGTTTCCATTCTAAAACAGGAAGATCATTGACATAAAAGACATATATTAAGGCCATCCCCAATGGGAGTTGTATAAAAGTTTAATAGAATAAATTTGATTATAATCTAGATGAGAGAGAAGGTAGATTTGGCCATTCAATTGTTCAATAGAATTATACTGCAAATTTATGAGTTTTTTAAAAATTAAAGTATTCTCTCTCTTACTTTGCATTTCATACAATTCTCCATGGGTTTAATCCAATGGGGATAGCCTAATAAGTGTGGTAGTTTGATTTTACTATGAACAATGGTTCCCTCTCAGTTGTTGAAAAAAGGTGTATTATCCTAAAACTTAGAAAAAATCAAAATAATTTATAATTGTTTGGGACAAACAGGTGCGCTCGCTTCCTCCAATTTCGGTATAGACGTATAGTTAACAAGAATATGCTTATAAATATTTTGGTATACAACTATACGATTAAAAAACAACATATCCATAGAAGAAAAATTGGAGTTAATTTATAATTTCGTTCCCTCACAAATTTATTGGCTTTCCTACATAAATTACCTGGAGAGTTAGTAGCAAATGAACAGCATCATATAAACATTCTGGTGCTATTGCTTCTCCAACTATGTCATATGGCATTTGTGATAGCATCACCACCGCCTGCCATTAATCATCATCGTCAATTTCATTAATTTCATCACCATCACCCAGATGCAATAATATAATGAAAGTTATAGTGATTGTTTCCTATTTACTTAATGGACTTAATACATTAAGCCCTTCATCCGAACATATATATAAAAGTTCGTTTCATATTCATTAGATACATTATTGAAAGTTGCATTCTATTGTTGGGATTTAACTCTACTTCTAGAAAACAACAAAAACATCGGGGAATCCATGTTGTGATAGTACTAGAAGGTTTGATCAATACGCAAAAATCAAGCAACACATACCTTTAAAGCTTCAGCAGTGCAATCTGATACAGGCCAACCATTATCTGGAGTAGAAAATGGCCATCCACCCAGTGATATGTGACGATACCATGACTGAATATTACCTGAACTATTTTTTCTAACCTTCACATAAACAACAGTATAATGATCACCACCTATATATCTGTGTTCAAGTGTAAGATAAATTTTTTAGTGAGGTAATTAAGGTTGATATACTTGTGAGTTTTTAATGAAGTCGTGTGCTTTTTGAAGCATGGAGCCATATTCATCTACGAGATTGGTTGCTAATATTGCTTGAGCCGCAAAAACAGCATCCCACAATTGTGATCCGTTGTATCCCTGAGATCTCATAAGTTTAAGGGTTTCAAAGATGGTCTTTGAAGTTGATAAAAAAATGGAGTGACTCAAAAATAACCTGCATCTTCATTCCATCTTCAGCTATCCAAAGATAGTCTTTGATCCTACAGAGGTGCAGTTTATTTAAAGGCGACTTTGGATCCTCCACCCAACAACATAACATGTTGAGCACCTGTTTTCTCGTTTCATATGAGTTATATACTGGGTTCAAATTCAATAAACATCAAGAAAATTAACATTGAGCAAACTGGAAAGTACTGAACATGCCAAGAGGAGTTGCAAAAGCACCTAAATTTACTTAATACTAGTAAAAAGCATTTAGATTTTCAAACAATTTTCATCCACAGACGAATTTGCCAATGTAATTATAGATTTAGTTATTGTATTTCAAATGATGTTTTCTCTAGATTTCTACAGAAAGCTTCTACACCATCAAAAGACTAGTCATTTAATAAATGATTTTCCCATGGAAAATGATATCCTCATTAATCAAACACATATACATAAGTACATGGTTAATCTAAATGTTTTTTGTGTCTGTAAATCATAATATACATACACTAATTGTTGAAGATCAAATTGTTGCGTCTGTCTTTGAGAATCTGTATTTGCGAGTTTCGTTGTTCTGCGAGAGGTTTTGTATTTTACTTTCGTCTATAGTTATGTTTCGTATATTCTTGTAATCTTTAGTTATGAAGTAACTGAACCTCGCATATGCTTCTCCTTAGTAAACTTACACGTGTTGTAGCATGAACACGCATATATCATGCTGTAATCTCCAGGAATCTTTTTTTGTTAAAATTTGGTGACTTACTATGCTCCACATGTCATCTCATAATAGGATGATTTGTCGTATCTATCTTCCCATGTAAATATATATAGGGGTGTGACCTTAGGATTAATGTGTGTGCACAAAAACGTTATTACTTGCGTTAAAATCCTCTATTCCCTGCTCATATTCTTCTATGAAATTGGAGCTTGTTGAAGTAAAAGTAGTATTGAAAAGTTATTCATCATTCCGCAACATATTTTCCATATTATATTGATTGTTTTTGTGTTCCAACACTAACATTACGTTTTATCGGGATGAATGGTCAGAACGTTCAAATTGGACCAAAACTTGTGAAAGAGACTAAGAGAGATGTAGGAAGCCCTTCGGTGAAGGTATCAAGCAACGTACTTAGTTTTCTAGTGTTGGACAAGGTTGGTTGGAAGATAAATGGTGTTGACGTTATCACAAAATACAAATGTAAAGGAATCGAGATTGCTCTATTGAGATAACAGCAAATTGTTTATTTGTCATTATCCTTATATCATATTTATCAGTTTTAAAATGTGGTGATGCCTATACTCAACATCCGTTGGGTGATGCTAAATTATAGGAGTAGTCTCAAGGTGGAAGAAAGAAATGACGAATTTTAGGATACAATCCTCGGGTCACCATGTCGTGGTGATGAGGTCATCACTTAACGAGTGTGGCCCATCCCCAAGGAGTACAAACAATCATAGTATGATGTTTACTTATTTAATAAATGCATTGTATTGCTATGGAGAAAAAAAGTATGTTGTTATTACAGATAAAATATAAATGTATTGTTTATCTTGGTAAAAAGAGTATAGTACGTTGATATTATGGATAGACAATAAAGTATATGGCTATTCAATACAAAAATTCAAAAGTTGTTGCTATTATGGATAAAAAGTAAGGTACATTGCTAATATAGATAAAAATAAAGTATGTTGCTCTTATGAATGAATATATAGGTATTTTGTTATTATGTATACAAAACTGTAAGTACATCCCCATATTGGTGCAAGCTTGTGAATTATCGGAACACACTAACATAATCTACCATCTTCTTCTCTAGTTCTCTAGATATGTACAATGTACGTGACATTTTCTGAAATTTTTTTTCTCTATATGCTTCTAATATATTCCTCTCTGTAGATGTTTCTATGAATATTCTAAAACTATCTTCCAACAACTTTTCAAGATATGTTATACTGTTTTTATGGAATTTTAGGCTAGGTAATTAACATTATAACATAGCTAGGTGGTCGGATGCTAATTGGACAGAATCACGTTTACTTTCCATAGAAAACCAATCAAAATGTTTTGGAACATTTTTATAGGATGTTTATATACTCGGTCCATTTTTATGCAAGAAAATTTCATGCTAACAGGATACAGATCATTGAGGTATGTGTACCTTATTAACAGGTCCAATGCAAATATAATGCGTGTTCTCATCCTCATGATGAATATGTTGCATCACAGTGTTTAATGCTTTTTTTCTGAGCTTTGCGAAGGGCCATTGCATCAGAAGAGGTTCAACAATCTTGTTCAAACCACACCATAAAAGGTCTTGTATTATGGGATGAGGGTAATACAAATCTTCCTGAAACAGCAAAACCGATAACCCATAAATCTCTACTTCGTGACAACATCCATAAATCCGAACTATCTTTGACCAAGCAAAACTAAATTACCTTAGCACATTGATTTCTAGATAAGTCCCAATTAACTTGGTAATAAAGTGTCTTGTACAACTCTCTTCTTAATGATAAAACAATCGAACTGATTGGTCCCACAAACCGTTTACCATATAAATATGACATTGGCAAATATACCATCCTTGTGTGGCACCACATTCTTCCTATATCATCAAATCGAAAAAATGCTACACTAATAACCACTCATAACCTAAGCATGAGATGATAAAAAGAATCAAAATTAGAAGAACCTGGGTGTAAAGGAAGAAAGTAAGGGAGGAGCCAGATTTCTGGTGGCAAAGGATTATTACCCCTCCATTCATATACCCCAAGCACCTAACATATGCATATAGTAAAGGTGAGTCTTGATCACAACATGAACATATGACAACGAGTCTTGAACCCACAATGAGTCAAAAAACTGAATACAAAACAATTACATGTATATTTGTACAGAAGTAAACAACTATTGGCATTTATGAACAAAAATGTTGATGGGGTTGAGCCTTACAGAGAGCCATAATTTTCCCCATGAGGGTATGTGTGTGGCACTACCATGATCAAGAATCCATGTTCTTGCTTTAGTCATGGCTCCATTTTCACCACCATCCATTTTTTCTCCAAGCAATCTTAGACTCACATAGTTCAAGGCTGTAGAAAACATGGTGCTATGCCCTTCAATGTGTAAACCCCATCCCCCATCAATATTCTATAAGAAATCATGTTTGGGTCAGTTTTCCTATTTTTAGTTGACCACGTCTATGAGTCCAAGTATGTCCAATAATTTGACAAGTCAATGACTCTTAATCATTTCAGTAGTTACATTGTCCACATGTATATGCCAATTTATTGTTAATATAGTGCTTCCTTAGAGGAAACAAGAAAAACTAATTAAGCATCAAAGTTGTTAATATAAAATAACAATTAATAATGCAGGTAATAGCAAATTGGGAATGAAGAGTTAATTGCTATAAATAAGATGTAACGGAAAGGTCCCCCTTGCTCAAATGGTCAATGTTCATGTTTAGTGATGGAAAAAGAGTGTAAATGTAGGATTAGAGGGTTAAAGAAAGATGTATTTTTTGGAACAACCCACATAAAAGATTTTGCATTCTTTTATATGGAATAAATACAAAGTTTCTTGTTTACCTGATGATTATAAAGATACCGACGGATTTCCTTTTGGTGTTCTATGGACAATACGATGTCTTTCATCCCCATGACATGCAATCCAATGATCTGTGATACAACTTAAAGCTTGGTTAATTAACATTCATTTTTACTATATAAACAACTAAAATGTAATGGTGACTTACAAATCAATATTTGTATTCGATAAATTTGAATTCACATTTGCATGTGATTGTCATTACGCTATTTTGAACTTGAATATAGTGACAGATTCAATTCAGTTGATATACTAGTATGCGACTAATTTTGTTAAGCTCAATCTATACAAGTACTACTAATTGTTATTTCAAATACAAAATGATGTAACCAAATATTCATTTTCATATTAGAATTACTTTCTCAAATAAGAGGTCATGAGTTCAAGTCCAGTAGGAGACATAGATGGTCTTTAGACGTAGATTAGTTTGCCGGTTCTATATATATATATATATATATATATATATATATATATATATATATATATATATATATATATATATAAGTTCAAATAAAAACTGTAAATAATGTGAGAACGTAAAAATACTATGTTTATGTTATTATTCTGTAATGAATGTTGTATATGTTTATTGTTGAAGTAATTTTAATATGAATATTAACGTTTGGTTATTCATATATTCATTAGAATGTTATTATTCTATTATAAATTTATCTATATGCATTTTTGTTGTAAATTCTAATTTTAGTTTTAACCTGCGACAATTCATTTATTCATTGCTGAATAATGGCATAAAGTTGTGGATATAAAATTCATTTTATATATATATATATATATATATATATATATATATATATATATATATATATATATATATATATATATATATATATATATATAGGGACAAAACGTAAATCTTGAAAATATATTCTAAATCACGCGTTTGTGACCCAAGTACGCTCCATACGCACCCCCTCCCCCTGTTGACAATTGTATCGTCTTTATTTGCTAAGAGATTATTATTTTTCCGTCATTTTCGTTTTTTGACCATAATTTTTTGAAAAAAAAATCTAAAAAACCAAAGTTATTAAACTTTAATTATCTATAAAATGGGCATAATCATTAAAACTTGGAAAAAAATTATTTTTTTAATTTTAATTTTTTTTATAAAAAAAATCCAGAAAAATAATTTAATTTTTTTTTTTAATTTTTAATTTTTTTATATGAACAAATGATTATTAATATATGAATATGGAGGCGGTGGGTTGTGGCAAAAGTTGGCGGTGGGGGTGGAAGTGGTGGTGGCGGCGATGGTGGCGGTGGTTAGTTGCGGAATGTAGGTGGTGGTGGCGAGGTGGTGATGGTTAGTGACGGAATGTAGGTGGTGGATTATAATATGAATATACTTACATTTATATTCGTATATGAATATTACCCATCTTCCGTCGCGTCGGTACGATAGATTGTTTTGCGGCACAAATAGATGATTAACTGAGAATAATTTTTGTAGTGGTGTTAATCATGATGACGAATGTGGAATATGAAATGATTTAGTAAATCGTTCAAGAATCATGAACACGAAGAACACAAGAGTAAATAAATCTGGGTTTAAGCTCTCATTAGTTTAGAAAGAGTACAAGTGGGTTTTAAATAATTATCTTTCTAAACTAACTCTGATAAAGTTTTTCCTTACATAAAATGAGTGTCACTCCCTTTCTTATAAAAGAAAAACACCTCATTACACACATACAAAGGAGTAAGCAGACATGACATCCAAGAACGACTTTGCACCCTAACATCCCCCCCCCCTCTCAAAATTAGGATTGAATGTCCCGATTTCAATATCCAACGAGCTTGCGCGATCAAGACCAACTCTCCCTCGAAGTAAACCGGTCTTCAAATCCAAAAATGAATACCCGAGATGGTATGAATACCCACTCTACATTCTCCACCTTTTTATAATCAAAAAGCGATTATAAAACTCACTGAGGTTGAGAAGAGTCCGAGAAATAAACTTCACAAATCTCCCCCTCAATGTGTACCAAAAATGAAACGGCGAAAAAATTGCATGAAAAAACAATCACAGGAAAGTCATGAAAATTTTCCAAATTTTGTGAAAATTTCCAATTTTTGTGAAAATTTTCAACTTTTTGGTGAGAGTTGAAAGAATTTTGAAAATCCGGGTAAAAATTGCCAATATCAGATTTCTACAGGGACCACTTGCGCCAAAAATAGTCTCAGATGCAAAACTTTACTCTAATTGTGAAATTGGACATAAACTGGTAATTCGCATTAGCTGCAAAAGCCTGTTTAAAAAATATTCCATTTTCTCAGAATTTTCAGCCCATTTGCGAAATTGGGTAAATTCTGCCAAATCTTCGAAACTTCTGGGATTTGAAATTATAATCCTTCATTTTTCACAATATTTGTCCCCATTTCAAAGTTGGGTAATTTTTGACATTTCTTAGAAATTCCAGGGATTCGAACTAAAAACTTTTGTTTCTTCTCCAATTCACTTCGAAATCATATACCATTAGGGACATCGAACATCTCAAGTTGATACACATAACAAGTCCTTCGAAATCAAACCATCCAAGTCATTACTCTCATTTCGAAATCAAAACATCACAATCTAAACCTTCTATTTCGAACAGTCCATTTTGAACCTTGAAGATCAACCCTTCGAAACAATACTCGGCTCCAAACCATGACCTAGTTTTGAAGTCTTCAAATCAACACTTGACATCGAATACATATCCTTCGCTTTCAGTCACTCAACCTCGACATCAGGTTATGACCATCGACCTTAAACCTTCAATTTTACACATCGATGCTCAACTCCAAATAATCAATCCAAAACAACTTTCGTACTCGACTCAAAGCTCTCGTTCTCCATTAACTGACATCAAAATAGATACCATATAAAGAACATCGACATAACCATCAATACCTTATAAGCCTTCGATTTCCAATCCTTCAACCATTCAATATCCAACACATGATTCGAACACACAGCCTTCACTTTCAGTAAATGACTCTCGACATCAGGTAAGGACCTCCAAAATCAGTTACTAGTTCCCATCTTCTCATCATAATCAAAATTCAATTAAAAAAATGAGACCCTCAACCCGTTGAAATTGAGTCTAATTTGATATCAGATATGAAAGAACAAGATCAATCAAACTAATTTTGACTCCAAAAAGTCAACTACAAATCGATTTTGTCAAATTGTTTGATTCATCAAACATACATTTGACTCCAATAACATCTACCATCTTACCATTTGATTTCAACTCAAATAAACTATCAACAACAATTTCGATTTTCAATTCCAAACAACATCAGTCTTCCGACTGCTTCTACTCGAGACGAGCGACTCTTGACTCAAAACAAATTTTTTTCGACTATCATACAAGAACGTCAAAATCCAGATAGAAAAGTGCACATTCGAAATCACAATACTTAACTTTAATAGAGTTTTGATAAAGAACAAGTAAATTGAATCAACGCTTTACAGTCATTTGTTCAAACTCCGACTTCATTGATTTTGAATGAAATTGATATATTGAACACCGATATTTACGAATGGACTGTGGATTGGACTGATTGAATTAAAGATGAACAGTAATCATCATTGATTTGGGCTTACGAATCGATAACCAACGGATCGACATTGGATTGGGCTTCGAAATAGTTAGATGAACCGTAACAATTCGAAATTGAGCAACAAAAATTAATTTCAAAAAGAAATTTTTTTTATGAGATTATGATTTTGATTTTTGGATTGATCTAAACAAAAAAAATAATTAGATCAACAATGAGGTTGAAACGGAATAGATCCAACGAATCATAAGATAAAAATGAAAAATGAAACGCACAAATCGAAATTAAAATTGAATTTTGATAGAACCTGGATCGATCTTCATCAGATCATCAAAAAGCAAGAACGTTTTGGAATCCATTTGAGAATGTGAGAAATATTCTTGATAACTCTTTTTCTATTTGTAATACACGAATCAATCATCGATGATCTTGGTTCTTTTGTTGGAACAAGAAAATCACCAATTTGAACATTGTACCACCCACGATGCATGTTGTACAACTCGTTCTTCGTGTTCTTCAACGATCTGACACCATCTTCATAAGAACCATCAACACTTTTGGGCTTTGAATTCAAATTCATTGCAACATTTGGTGATTGTTGCTTTGGAACCCAAATTTGCATCATAGATTTCGGTTTCTTAATAACATTTGAAGATTTTTGAGAATTATTTCTCATCTTTTTGCATCTTGAAGATTTGATTTCAAGAACAACTTCAACTTTACAAGTTTGAATCAAATCTTTTGGAGTTTGATATTTATGAATTTCTTGGATTGATGGTTTTCGATAAGGAATCATTCATTCAAACGAATCACAAGAACACAAAATATCATCGGTTTGAACTCCAATTGAGCAAAAAACTTTTTCTTCTTCATGAAATCAACTTATATTCCTTTTTCTTGAACATCAAGAACATCATGAACATGATGAACTTCTTCAAGAACATCTGGGTAAAATGCAAGACCATTATCACCATGTACACATTCATCAAGACGAATTTCTTCAATCACTTCATCATCTTTATTCTTCTTCCTTCTTTCATGATAAGTTGTTACCAAATGATTAAGCAACACCTTATGATGATCATGATCAAGAGGATAACCATAGAACTTTCCACATTCACATTTCTTATTAGAAATGAGTTAATTTTGTTTGAAATATCCGGTTACAAAATAGATGAGAATTCCTTTAAAACTGGATGACCATGGATAAGCATCCACAACCCAATCTTCATGAATTGTTTTTTCCACTTTGAACAATCGATTTGAACTTAGGTTTTTCTAGAGAGAGAAACTGATTTTGAATGAGTTTCTAGAGTGGGAAAGCAAAAATCACTTGAATTTTAGTGGATAAAATCGAATTATGAATTGAATCAAGGAACAATTCGATTTCTAGAATCCAAAAACTCTCTAAAACAAGAAAATCAAATAACAATGAAGAATCACCAAATTAAAAATGTCATCATCGATCAATTCTTGAAAGATTCAAGAACACCTGCTCTAATACCAATTGTAGTGGTGTTAATCATGATGACGAATACGGAAGATGAAATTATTTAGTGAATCATACAACTTCTTCCTTACATTAAAAAATGTCACTCGCTTCCTTATTAAGGAAAGACAACTCATTACACACACATGATATCCAAAAGTGATTTTGCACCCTAACAATTTCTCATTCTCAACCTTTATTTTTGCACCCTAACAATTTCTCATTCTCAACCTTTATTTTTGCACCCTAACAATTTTCTCATTCTCAACCTTTATTTTTTTAGTCACGTGACTTACTCACTCACTCACTCTCTGTGTGTGTGTTTGTGTGTGTGGTGTGTGTGTATATATATATATATATATATATATATATTATCTTTTTGTATGAAAGATTGTGTTATTTTATTGTAATATTATTGTATTCTTTCTATTTGATAGAAAATATTTTTTTTATTGAATTTTTTGAGTTTAAAAGTATTATCTTAATGTACTATATGTCTAACGTATGGTTTTCTCTTATTATAATTGACTGTATTTTTTAATAATATATGATATTATCTTATTGTTATTTACTATACTCTTTATATATGGTGGAAGTTATTTTTTACCATAATCTTAAATATTATCTATTTCTGAGAGAAGATATCTTCCGTTTGAATACAATTGTTTTGTTTTGTCATTTTCTGATTGAGGTTTTGATATTATATCAACACAAAATTATATGTCAATAATATAACGGGAAAATAACACATAACAGGAAAATAACACTCATCGCAAGACATAGAAAATACATGTACGTGGTACGACTGTTATTTTTTGTTCAAAATAATGCCATAAAGTACTTGTTATTGATGCCAAAATATAAATGTTTTTTTGTTTATTGCCCGCTACATGTCAAGATTATTGATTAAAATCTTAAATGTGTAAGCGATTGCTACTTTCTTGTCATTTTCCATAAATAATAATAATTATTTTTTTTTCATTTTATGTTAAAAAAAGTAATAATGCTTTATTGTTAATAAGCTTAAAATATAAAACTTTGATGACGATTTTATATTTTAATATATATAATGATGGGAGTTTTTATTCAATGGAATTGCCATAAATATAAGTTCACTTATAAAATAATGATTATTTTATAACTATTAACTGATTTATTGGTTTCCTAATTGCGGTTTTTATATGTATTAAGTATAATTTACAATAAATTCCTATCTTCATTCATAAATCATATATATAACCATTGAGATACATGTTTTTGTTGGTCATATATTTCTGCACATATTTTTATTTAGAATCGAATATAATGGTTGGTTTATCTATATTTTTAGTTTAAATATTCTAAAATAACAAAATACTATTTGTATTAAAAAATAATAAACGTGGAAAAGTGAGTATTTATTAAAAATAATAGTGCGAAAGGTTGCATATGAAAATAAGATGACGATGATTGATATGATATGAAAGAGTTGAAACCGAACCCTCAAGCAAATATATATATATATATATATATATATATATATATATATATATATATATATATATATATATATATTTGCTTGAGGGTTCGGTTTCAACTCTTTCATATATATCAAATATATATATATATATATATATATATATATATATATATATATATATATATATATATATATATATATATAAAATTGCTTGAGGGTTCAGGTTTCAACTTTTTCATATCATATCAATCATCGTCATCTTACTTTCATATTCAACCTTTCGCACTATTTTTTTTAATAAAATGAGAACACATAAAAGGTCGAGAACGCGAGAACAAATCTGGACCATCTAATTTTTAAGATGTGTGGCTATAATTAATTGTTATTTTTTTTAATTATTAATACATTTAAATTTTAATTTTTAAATTAAAGAAAATTAAAAAGGGTATTAAGGTAAATAAACATTACCCTAATTTTGTAAACCCCTATAATTACTCTTATAATTACTCTTGCCTCTCTATTTGGTTGCCCTAATTTCCTACGGCATACAATCAGCACCTCAAAGGCGTCACTTGACGGGACCGGAGAAAACAAAGAATCGAAAGCAGCAAGATCGATGAAAGACGTAGGAAGGAAGTGAAGGCAATCGGCGACGTATGTGGTCGGCCGTCGTGATGGCGAGGGGAGCATCTACAGGGTCAACGAGGCTGAAGAGGAGGAAAGGAGTTCCCCTTTTCATCTTATGATCATAATTTCATTAAAACCATGTCAATCGATCATCACAATCATACTCTGTATCTCGACATCATTCATGGCAATTGTAACTGGTTCTGATCCCAATTCAATTATCGGCGTGGGAATCAACTGGGGTACCATGACCAGCCACCAGTTGTCGGCTGATAAGGTGGTGGAAATAATGAGAGAGAATGGGTTCAAGAAGGTGAAGCTCTTTGAAGCAGAAAAAAGGATCATGGAAGCGCTAATTGGATGAGAGACTGAGGTGATGGTAGCAATCCCTAATTTCATGCTGTTGGATATGAGTCAAGATCCAAGCTACGTTGATTATTAGGTTGATGCTAATATTACTACTTATGCTTATCCTGGTGGTGTTGATATCAAGTAAGCAACAACAATTTTATGGTTTCTCCTGTTGAAATAATTCCAATTTCGTGTTGAAACACCTTCAATTTCATGATTACAGTTCGTTTTTTCGCGCTCTAGTTCTTCCTGACTGTTTGCTGGTGTAAATGTTTAGTTTTTTCATTCGAGGGTAAGTTCGTAATTTCACGTTGATTCTTTCGTTAATTTTAGGTATGTTGCAGTCGGAAACGAGCCATTCCTCAAAGCATACAATGCTACGTATCTCCAAATCACATTACCGACGTTAAAAAATGTCCAAAATGCCCTTACCCGGGCTGGTTTCGGGAACCTAATCGGTTTTTACATTGCAATATCTACAAAAAGCTAATCGTTTTTTTTTTAACTTAGAACCAGTTTCTGGTCATGCTTTGAAATAATATCAGGTGATATGGAAATGCCTCACTATGATTTTCTTTGAATTTGAATGATTTTGAAGTATTCTATTTTATGATTAATCATTTTCTTGTCACTTCTTCTCAGTTGTTTCTTAATTGATATAAAGATTTAGGGGAATCAAACAATTTTAGAACCAAAAGTAATTTATACTATGATATCAATTTATGATTAGAAGTTTATTCATTTTTTGTTAATCATATATATATATATATATATATATATATATATATATATATATATATATATATATATATATATATATATATATATTACATGAATATAATTACAAGTATATGAATTCATATGTATTTTTTTTTGTTCATGTCTCATATTAATTTATGATTAGATGTGTATTCATATGTGATATATTAATGTATGAATATAATTACAATTATAGGAATTCATATGTATTTTTTATTTTGTTCATGTCTCTTCATTTATAATTTGACATCATCTGTGTTTTTCTAAATCTTTTTCATTTAATTGATTGTTAATTGTATTTATTTCTTTATTCGAAAGTGTGTAGAGGAAATTGAGATACATCTACAAACGGGATGTTGGAGTGCTAATATACAACCAAACAATACAAAATGGCAAAGATATCGTCTTATTCATTTACGATTATATAATAATAGTTAATTGTTTTTATTCAAATTTTTGTTTATGTTGTATTCATATGTGATTATAGAAAACTAAATATGTATTACATTGTAACTTTTTGTGTTACTATTATTTATGAATAGATGTATAATCTAGATATATATCTGATATGTTTTTATTTATTTATGATTATAGTTGTATTGTATTTTTTCTCTATAAATTGTGTTATATTCGTTTACTAGTTGTGAGACTCGTATGTTATACGTGTTTAGTAAAAAAAAATATATATGAATATTTAAACAAAAATTTATTTAAATTTGAAATTTTAGATTTGAAATTTAAAATTTGAATTTAAAAGAAAACGTATTAAATACAATATATAAGTACTAATATTGTAAATTATTGACTATTTTTAATTAAGGCAATTAGTAATTGGTGTGTAAATTTGATTGTTAATTAAGAAAAGATAAAAAACGAGAAAATGACAAATGGAAAAAAAATTTATTCAAAAATACCAAAAAATGACATGTGTTCAAATTAATGTAAGAGTGATAAGTGGCAAAAAAACCTTCATTTATTAGAGAAGATTATTACAACTTAATTCGTCTATTCATTCACGATTACAACGGATTCATATATTATTACAAATATGTTTTATTTTTGTATGATTACACATATTGGTTGAAATGATAAATTCATTAATTTTTTTTGATATACTGGTAAAAAAATAAAAAAAAAGTTTTTTAATCATGGTAAATTTATTTTAATAATCTATTTGATAAAAAATAGATTAATTGTTCTCGCGTTCTTAACATTTTAGGTGTTCTCATTTGATATTCTCTCTCTCTCTCTCTCTCTCTCTATATATATATATATATATATATATATATATATATATATATATATATATATATATATATATATATATATATATAACCACTAAACTCAAATAAATTCTTTTCCATGGTCACCATTATGTTTATAGATGAAAACCAATATTTTAAGGTATGTAAAGCGTAAAATTGAGTAAATGTCAAGTCTTAAAAATATTTTTAAAGATTGATTTAAGGTGACTAGAGTCGGAGCCAAGACTAGAGGGGTAGCCAAGATTTAAGAAATAAGGGACAAGAGCTTTGCATCATAATAATATATTAAAACATAATGTTATATACAAATAAAATAATATGTATATAATTTTAAAAGAAAAAAATCACAAAAAATTAAAAAAATTGTCTCCAACAACCTAAATCTTTATAAGTATAGCCAAAAACAATTTGTTAATTAAAAATTAACATCCTCAAAGAATAAAAGTAACTATAAATGACAATATTATATCATAATAATATATTAAAACATAATGTTATATACGAATAAAGTAATAGGTCCATAATTTAAAAAAAAAATAACAAAGATTTAAAAAATTGTCTCCATCAACCTAAATCTTCAACAATATAGTTGGAAATAATTTATTAACTTAACGAATAAAAACAACTATGAATTTTCTTGAACTCTTGATGAATAATCAACTAACAAACATCATTTATAAACAAATGGCTACTTACTAATTGAAATTATTATCAATTATAAATTATTAAAAAACTAGATGTAATAAAAATTAAAAATTATCTTGATTAATTACCATTGCAGTAGCAAAAGCAAGAAACCAATCTTCAAACTCCTCAATTAAGAGGGATATCGCATATGTATATTTGTGGCTAGGTTTAATTCTAAACTCCATAGCGGTGGTTATACACTTATGCCAATTAAATTAAAAAATAAGATATTAGGCTTTTTGTGGTTATAATTTATTAGATTAACAAATCATAAAGAGGCTTATCAATTTAGACACTTTATATTATTATATAGGCTTATAAATTAGAGGCTTCGAGTATATATATCAAAATAATATTTGTATTGGAGGGTGACCTTGATCTATACATAAATAAAAAATCCCATAATTGTAAATTTATATCAAACATATTAAATTTTTAGAAATAATATATCTAACACCTTAACAAAAATTTAACATAACCTCAGTATTTTCATACCCGATCTAGAAAAAAGCAGCAATGGTTTTATCGTCAAAAAAATTAATCACGTACTACTGGTTTTTGTATTATTTTTTTTCTACAAGGAGGCATTATATATAGAATTAGATGGCTTACGATGGTCGCTGTCTAACAAATAAACAAATAGTTTTGTAACGAAACTACAAATTGGATTTGCGAAAATATAATTCATACCAGGCCAGGAAGGAGAAACAAAGGACCACCATAATCAGCAGGCCAACTCCCGTCCTCACCTTGAAGACTTGCGTAAAACTTCAACGCTTTCTTCAACGTCTTTATCACAATTTCATCTTCATCATCATCCAGTCCTCCTTCAAGTATATGAGATGTTTCTGTTTCACCACGATTCTTGCTTGCAAACTGAATTCTATTTGTTACACGAGTGCTTGAAATCATAATTATATGATAATCCAATCGTCCATAATTACCTGGAATCTCATCAGAAGATCAGAACTGTGCTTCACATTTAACCTGTTTCTGGTGAACTCTTCATGCATGCTCTCGATTTGAGATCGTTCTTCAGGTGTTCCTGCATGTGGATCGAATTCCCAAAATTGCCTACCGATATGATGATTTACGCTTCTGACTCCTGGATGATCATCATCGCCTTTTGATAGCTGAAGCTTCCACATTATTTTCTTCACTTTTTGATCACTCAGAGATCTGCAATACAAGTGAGAATGAATATCTGAATCCATGAAGGTTATGTTTGGAGATACAAGTTGTTATTGTGCTACTCATGGTTTCGAAAAAGATTAGTGTAACAACTCGTCTCACAGTGAATGAGAAGTTATTTGGATTTATCGGAACAGTATTTCCTCGATGATTCTGTTGTATTCTACTCTTGGGTTTCTAGTAGAGGCAAACCGTTTAAGACAAACTGATAAAATTTGATTCAAATGTCGATCCCCATTAATTTATGTTATTATGTAACCTTTATACAAACTGTATATTTTCTTATCAGTTTGGTTTAATAAATTAGTTGTTCATAATTAAACACAACTTTATCCATAAATTTGAAGTATTTTAATCCTAACATACATGATTTTCAAAAAAATAAAATATTTAACTTATATGGATTTCGAAAAACGATAAGATCCAACAAAAATCTTAAATTCTTTTATATGACATAATTCTCATGAAAAACGATTATTACATATATATAATTTATGGTAACATGTAACTTACATTTTCAAAGACTTGTGCACAATGGCGCGGTGGGAGCATTCGATGGTAATCCGTTGATAAAAGGGATTGCCAACTTTTATAGACGTAGTATGCAAGTCTCAATTGGCTTAGTACATTAAATAAGAGTAAATTAAGTACTATGTACAATCGATGCCAAATTGCCAATAATGAATTTGATTCTTTTTGCTTTTGATTCATTTGTTTATGTTAAATAATCACTACGCAAATTGACAAGTTTCATGACATATTTTATTGGTATTGAGAGCGTTACAATATTTTTGTATCCAATTGACCTAAATTGTAAAAGAGAAAGACAAGATACAAACAATAAATACTCTTAATCAACTATAGATGATTGACAAAATGACTCTCTCTCTCTCTCTCACTCAAGTGTGTGTGTATATATATATATATATATATATATATATATATATATATATATATATATATATATATATATATATATATATTAATTAGGGTTGTAAACGAGCCGAGCCGAGCCGAACCGGATCCTGACCAACCATTAGCCTTAAAATGAAGCTCGAGCTCGACTCGTGAACAATTTAGTGGGCTCGCGAGCCTAATCGAGCCTCTATGTGTGTGTGTGTGTGTGTATATATATATATATATATATATATATATATATATATATATATATATATATATATTAGGGTTGTAAACGAGCCGAGCCGAGCCGGATCCTGACCAACCATTAGCCTTAAAATGAAGCTTGAGCTCGACTCGTGAACAATTTAGTGGGCCCGCGAGCCTAATTGAGCCTCTATGTGTGTGTGTGTGTGTGTATATATATATACATATATATATATATATATATATATATATATATATATATATATATAGGCTCATTTAAGCTTGTTTAGGCTCGCGAACCCATTAATTGAAGCTCGGCTCGAGCTCGTTTAATAAACGAGCCTCATGTTTAGGCAGGTTACTGATCAAGAAGACCAATTGATGAAATAAAAATAAAAAATAAGAACAATTTTGGAGCATATTTAGGCAGGTTACTGATCAAGAAACTTAATTGCAAATTAGCATGAAAAAGTTTCTAAAGATTTTGAAGAAAGATACCAAACTTACATGGTCCCGCTCCAAAATGCATGTTGCGCCACGATTTAAATCAATTCTAAGATGTTATAAATAGACACCTAATTTCATCTAGAAGATATATAGAGACATGAAGAAAGAGGAGACACCATAAAAGTTATCTTAAAATAAGGTATCGGAAGGAGAAGATCTGAAGCAAGGAGCCTTATAAAGGAATATTTGGTTTGTTGTATATTAGTTTTAGTATACCATTGCTTATCGTTTTAGTTTTGTTTATGTAACGTCCCAAATTTCAACACAACATTTTCAATTTTAAAATCCAAATAAAACATTCCATACAACCATAAAGAGTGATCATCCAATGTTTTAATAATAAAAATTATAGTATTAAGTCATAATGTGGAACATCCAAAAATAAATAAGCATATGTAATGCAATCAGTCTGGGCCTTTCCCTTTGCTACCAGAAGCAACTAAAATATTTAAGCTTAAACTGTAAGCACAACGCTTAGTGAGTTCTCTAAGATACCACAAACCATACTATAATGGGTCTAACCTAACAATTATGTTTCAATCATGTGGACCTAGCCCAGAAGGTCCAACCCAACGAGACCAAACCAACAAGAATTCAAACATGCCTGACCTAATGGTTTTAGCCCCATAAACATATAAGCATACAAACAAGGGTCATAAAGACAACAAGTATAGCCTACCACCCCATGTCCTAAAGTATAGTGATAAGACTCGTTTGAATCAAAAGCTTAACGGCTGTAACACCATGAATTTCAAAATAATTTTTCGCATAATATAAAAACATTTTCATTTAATTTTCATAAAACATCAAGTTTAAAACTCCAATCCATATCATACAAAATCCCAAGATCACATATCATAAAAATCCCATGCGTGTGTACAGATCAAGCCGACGCCTTCCCACGGTCATCACTAGTACCTGAAACAAACAACACTAACACTGTAAGCACAAAGCTTAGTGAGTTCCCCAAAATACCACACATAACACATATTAGCCACTCGAGGCTATAACTCTGTGGGTCCGTAGACCCTACTCTGTGAACCCACTAGTTCTAACTCTGGGAACCTTCCGGTTCCAACTCTATAAACATGCACAACATAAATCACATAGAAATAATGCAGTACAAAACATAACATACATATAGCATACAAATACTCTGTCACATAAATCTGATTACCTACTCAAGGTAAAGTATAGTGAGAAGACTCACCTCACGTATCTCGATAACTCGCAAATCCCGGAAATCACTCACGCTCGATCCTCCGAGCTATAATCCTCCTATAACACAATATACCTCTAATTAACATTTTCTCAACTAAGGCTGACTACCCCCATCAAGTCAACACTGGTCAACTCTGGTCAACGGTCAACGGTCAACTTTGACCGGACTCGGCGAGTGCACTAGAGCGACTCGGCGAGTCTATATGTGTTCACTGACTCCCTAGGATCCTCTTTTGACACGTCGAGTACTCCACTGACTCGACAAGTTCCACCTGGCATGAATCGTGGGGCCACCACGACTCAACTCGCCGAGTCTCAAGAACAACTCGGCGAGTTCCAGCTCGACTCAGTCCACCTGTCAACCCTCTCTAACTCTCCCTGACTCACTGAGTCAACCCTTAACTCGGCAAGACCACTCGCTGAGTGGTTAAGGACAATCTTCATGCTACTCGCCGAGTCTGTTCTTCGGACTCGGCGAGTCCATGCCATGCATCAACTCAATCTCGCTTCTGAGGTCAGATCCGCTCCAACAACTCATAGATCTGGCCCTCCCAAGCACATTCATCACGTAAAGTCACAGTCTTGGCTACCATGCAACGCCTACAAGGCTTCTTTTGAAGAAATGACCTCTAAAATGGCAACCTAAGTCTCCAACTCAAAAGGAAAGGCATAAAGCATGGCATTTGGGACTCTCTGGACCTACTAAGGTCCAGATCTAGGTACCATATCCCCATGGGACCTCTCACAATCCAAATACAAGGCAAACAAGGCATGAAGAAACCCTAGATTTGACCATATCAAGAAAAACACGAGAATAAGCTCTGAATGTTACCTCAAATAGCTTCTTCTGCCGAAATGGGAGTAGATCCAAGCTCCCCAACTCTTCTAGTTTGGCCTTTCTCTTCCTTCCTTGCAATTACACACAAAAATGGTGAATAATGGCCTCTTATCTCACTCACAAGAACTCTCAGCTGCTCTGGTGCTCACAAGGTCGAAGGTAGCCGCAATGGAGGGGTTTAAGGTCCTTTAAATAGGGCTCAAGGCTGGGAAATTAGGGTTTCATTAAACAGCACGGACTCGCCGAGTCCATTCCTTGGACTCGCCGAGTCCAGGCGCGAACCCGCGTCCAAATCCGCGATCACACTCGGCGAGTCTAGGCTCCAACTCGCCGAGTCTCCTCACAAATTAACAAAATAAATAAATGAATAATACCTGGGAATCCGGGCTATTACAACGGCAACACTCTAAGTCATGCAGAGTTAGATACACGAACCAATTATAATAAACAAAGGTCATACCCCAGTTTTAAAGTCAATCTAGTCAAAAAGTCAATGGTCCATGGTGAACTCTTGCTGACCACTGGCCGTGCCGCGGTTGTTTAATGACAAAACAATTGCGAGGCTTCCCATCCCACCGTGTGAGATCCTCAAATTTCTCGGCCAGAAAAGACCAATTTAGTTTATGCTTTTAAAATAAAATCAGAGTAATCTTTCAAAAGGTGTTGCGGAATTTGTCCCCAAAACAAAATATGATAAAAATTTATCAAAGCATTTCTTATTACCCCACCCTATCGATCCTTACAACGACACGATCTATACTCTCAGATCTAAAATTTACCTCTTTACCTAATCCATACTCCCGGATCTAAAATTTACCTTTTTACCTAATCCATACTCCCGGATCGGGTATGTCTGATCCATATTCCCGGATCAATAACTGTGTCGATTCCATACTCTCGGACTAGGGACAATTAACTATGTCTTAATCCATGCTCCCAGATTATTAACAATTAACTTATGTCTTAATACATACTCCTAGATTAATAACAATTAACTTATGTCTTAATCCATACTCTCGGATTAATAACAAATAACTATGTCTTAATCCATACTCCCGGATTAATAACAAATAACTATGTCTTAATCCATACTCTCGGATTAATAACAAATAACTATGTCTTAATCCATACTCCCGGATTAAGAACAAATAACTATGTCTTAATCCATACTCCCAGATTAATAACAAATAACTATGTCCTATCCATACGCTCGAAAAACACATACATGTTACGAGCCTGTTAACGTTCCACTGGAATGTCTAGAAAAGTCCATGGTCGTCATCTATATTCCACTAGATGACTGGAACATTGTCAACATCGAGACCTCTCATCATTTTGCTTCATCACATATCAACTATTTCATCTACCCATGTTATACCCAACATATTTGTAGATAAAAATACATATACTGTTTAAAACATGTATAAAACATTCATTCAACATCCATTTTAAATAAACAAACAACATATATACACATAACACGTATTTTATATAAAATACTTCATATCTATGTGTAAGATGAAAGTGACTATACACTCACTTGATAAGACGATGATTAGACAAAACTTCGTCCCTTAAAACAATCTTTTTCGATGAAAGTGACTATACTCTCACTTGATAAGACGGTGGTTCGCGCTTCATAGCTTTGATAGCAGTCTCTGAGTAAGTCTCTCTTGGAGTGGAAGAGTAAGAGGATATCATCTTGTCAAGCTTCTCGTTAAGATCCTTTAAATGTCATTTCGTTACAGGAGCATCATCATCATCATCATCATCATCATCGCTCTGAACTCTGTAGGGGCTATAGTAGAAGGAATCAAACTCAACATCCGATCCACCGAGAATGGTGTCAGATTCGTTTGAGTTAGGTGGAAAAAGCGGTTTAGAGTTAATGGGGGTTTCGGTTCCTAAAGTAGGTGCCCCCGTATCAGATACGTTAACACGAACTTGAGGTTCGGTTGTAGTTGTGGTGGTGGTGGTAATTTTGGTGAATAAGGGGGTTGGTATTGGTATAGAAATTGCCGTTAGAGAGGAGATTGGAGGAGGGCATGGAGCAATTGTGATAGGAATAGAGCGAGTAGGAGAGGAAGGATGTGAGTGTTGGTTACCCTGATGAGTCGGTGAAGGTGGAGGCGAAGCTCCTCAGAGCGAACCCTCATCTTGAGAATCTTCACTATCACTTAACTCTTGTTCGGGTATATGGTCAAAGGGAACATATTCTGAATCACTTGAAGACTGAACCTTTGGCTTGTGCACCTTCTTCTTGATCTTTCACTTCTTTGGAGCGGAAGGAGCTGCTTGTTCTGACTTTCACTTTTTAGGCATATCAGCTTTAGACGATGGTCCTTCCTTCTCGCCTTTTTGTTGATCAACCTTATTTCCTCGTTTCGCTGGTTTATCAGCTGCATCCAACGATCTTTGCATTTAAGGGGTTAGCTGCCTCGGACCCGTAGGAGGAAGCTTCTTGTATTCCTGGATAACCTTGATTTCCCCAGAAACGCATTGATACATCGACTCAGGGATCGAACCAATAAATGGATACTTGGTTGGGTCGGCTACTATGATTTTCGTCGTGTGAAATGTGGCAATTAAGGACAGTAAAGTCCGCCATTATCGGAATGTGAAACTTCTCCATTGCCCATTGAGTAACAGTGGTCCAAAACATGCCACATGAAATCTCATAATGAAGAGAAGCCGGATTTAGGCTTTGTACCAGTTGAATCCAGAGAATAGACTCATAGTCCATGTTGATTCCATATTAGAGATCATAGAGAATTTTCATAAACGATTTGCTTGCCCCATATAACCCTGCATCCTTTTCTGATAAGCCCTTGAAGAGAAGGGTGAATAAACCATTCCATTGCGGAGAAAGACATGACTTCTTAAATTTTGTCACAATAGAAAGAAGATCATTTTACCCCATATCGTAAACCATGGTGAAAAGCTGAGTCATGGTGATTGAATCAGAGTTCGTCATGGAGTCGTTGATGACCAGCCCTAGCAACGAACAAAACCTAGCCTTTGAAATCGAAGTCTTCAGATTGAAAATCTCAAAGAAATCCTCTCCTTGGCTTTATTGTATAATGCCATTGACTATACTTGAGAAAGGAGAGACATCGGGACACACTCCACCTTGGTTAGGGCAATCAAAAGTGGTGAATATTTGAGGCATTCAACCATCTGAAGCATGTAATGATTGTACTGAAAAGGAGAGAGTTCGATGATTAGGTTTTGATTAGGCTTGATAGTGAGTAGCGATTACTGTGCCCTTTGTTCTTGAATGGGTGATGAGTTTGCCATTGATGAAGCTTGTAAAGAACTAAAAGCGATGTGAGAGAGCCTTTTATACGATTACCATGAGAGAGAAAATTCCGGAGTGATGATTGCCCGATCCTCTGAAGCGACGCCTGAAAAAGCGCGATTTGACAACTATTTCCCTTAATAGTGTGTCAGGCGGCGTGATCTTAGGTAGCCGTTTCGAATTCACGCGCCCTTTTTCAACCTTATCCTTTCACCTTCTCTTTAATTTTTTAACAGTTCAAATTCCCTTTGAAATTTTAACTCACCCTTTCGCTTCATACATATTGAATAGCCTTCGCTCCCAACATATTGTACCATCACATCATATTGAACCAAACTGTATATATGAGAAATAGCCATTAGTACCACGATCAAGACTTGTGGAAAATCATAAAGATCTTCATGCAAGACTGTTCCAAAGAAAAAGAAATAAAACGAATTATTTGTGGGATATAAGTGATGTCAATTAAGACACGAAACAATGGATCCCAGGCACGAATCTCTTCTTTCAAAGTCAAGAGAGACTTAGAAGTGTCTGTGTGGTTTTCCATTAAAATACGATCAAATGCTTATTAAGAAGCATTGAAAGGCATCTTTTTAGTATAAGGCTATTAGGGCGGCTTTCGCTTCAACCACACTACAAAGCTTGATATAAGACTGAAAGTTGGATGAAGTACTTGTGAGACCGATGTAGCCTATAAAACAAGTAGGCGTGAACATTTTTCAGTGACTTGGTGACATTGTGGAAATCTCAAAAACAAAAATAAACTAGATCTTTTGGGTAGAAAATTCTTGGTATTAGACAATTTCATAAAGATCGCTAAAAAATAAGAAGAGATTTCTTGGTACCTCCCACTAAAGTGGTTTCTTTAATACTTGGGTGAAAACTAGAACGTTTGATTGTTCACTGTAAATTCATTTTAGGTGTTGGATTTTGGGTTTCGCTTAGCACATGGTGAAACAAAACTAAGATCATTAACAAAGATGTTGTGTAACCGTAAACCTCAGTGGTAAATTCTGAGAGTCTCAAGGGTTACAAGCATGAAATGAAATATGATGGAGAAAAGTGTCGAGGTGCTTAGAGAACTGAAAGTACCTCTGCTATGTGAAAGTGACCAAGCAGATAACTCTTGACTCAATATGAGAAAAGTAAGGTAGCTCGTGACTTAAGTGTTTTTATCAGCCTGATTGGGAAGAATCGATTTGTATATATCGAATCAGTAAGGTTTCACTTGATGTCTTTGAGGCTTTGGACAACATACTGCAACACGCTTCTAGGGTATAAAAAAAGTTAAAAAATAAAAATAAGAAGTTAAAAAATAAAACTAAGCAAAAAAAAAAAAAACAGAAAAGAAAATATTTTTGAATTTTTTGAATTTTTCTGAAAAGAAATAAAAACAGAAAAGAAAATATTTTTGAATTTTATGAATTTTTATGAAAAAAGAAATAAAAATAGAAAAGAAAATATTTTTGGATTTGATGATTTTTTTGAAAAGAAATAAAAACAGAAAAGAAAATATTTTTGGAATTTATGAAAAGAAATGAAAAACATAAAATTAATTGAGAAAAGATATACATAATGTACAAAATATACAACCGAAAATTTCACCTTAGAAGTAATGAAGCGAAATGGACCGAGCGTTCGCTCTATTTCGCTTGTCCAATTTTAATGAGGCGAAATTGGTTTTGGTTCTGATTCAGCTTCCATCATTCCCAAACCTTGTATTTTATTAAAACTTGCTTCAGGTAAGGCTTTCGTGAAAATGCTAGCTAATTGATCAGCGGATCGAACAAAGTGGATTTCAACATTACCATCTTCTACGTGATCCTTGATGAAGTGGTGTCTCAGTTTTATATGTTTCGTTTTTGAGTGTTGCACTGGGTTGTGACATATCCGAATAGCGCTTTTTGAGTCACAGTAAAGGGGAATTTTCTTCATGTTTAGGCCATAGTCTCTAAGTTGACTTTGTATCCATATGACCTGTGAAGTGCAAGACGCTGCGACGATGCATTCAGCTTCAGCCGTAGAAAGAGACACACACGTTTGTTTCTTGGATTGCCAGCTAATGAGTTTTACATCAAGGAATTGACACCCGCCAATTGTGCTCTTTTGGTCTTGACCACATCCTCTAAGATCGGCATCAGAGAATCGTTGAGCAAAGAAGCCAGATTTCGCCGGGTACCAAAGACCGAGAGACGTGGTTCGCTTCAAATACCTGAAGATATTTTTCAAAGTCACCATATGAGGTTCTCGTGGATTAGCTTGGAACCTGGCACAATAACAGACATAAAACATAATATCTGGTCTACAAGCTGTTAGATACATTAGAGACCGTATCATTTGACAATAGAGGGTCATATCAGCAGCTGGTTTCTCCAGAGATGGTGTTAGCTTCGTTCCGAATGCCATTGGAACCTTTACTTTAGAATCTCCCATCATACCGAACTTTGCCAGTAGAGTCTTCGTGTAAGCCTCCTGATTAATAAATATGCTTTCTGGTCCCTGTCTTATATTCAGTCTAAGGAAAAAGTTAATCGGACCCATTGAGCTCATCTCAAACTTAGTCTCCATCAACGTTCGAAATTCACCTGTTAAGCTTGGATTCGTAGAGCCGAAGATGATGTCATCGACATAAATTTGGACGATCATTAGGTGTTCACCCTCTTTCTTGAGAAAGAAGGTTGGGTCAACCGAAACTTGTTTGAATTTAGACGTTTTTAGAAAGCGAGTTAGTGTTTCATACCAGGCTCTCGGGGCTTGCTTCAGACCATAAATCGCCTTGTCCAAAATATAGCAATGATCAGGATACTTCTCATTCACAAATCCAGGTGGTTGCTCAATGTACACGGTCTCTTCTAGTTCTCCATTCAAGAACGCACACTTAATGTCCGTTTGAAAAACTTCGAAATTCTTGTGAGCAGCGTATGTCAGAAAGATCTAAACTGATTCTAACCTTGCTATAGGAGCGAAGGTTTCTTCATAGTTTATCCCTTCTTTCTATCACACCCCGAAACCCAGGGCGGAAACGTTCCGGGGCGGAGGTGACTTCATGTTGAATATCATAACCAATGTACATAGTAAGCGAAGTAAACACAAAACATTACATTACATAGATTTCATTACATTTGTTTAAAAGTAAAGTGATACAAGTTTCATAGATACATAAGTTAAACAAAATAAAGACGTGACTCCATATGCTCCGTCTTCTGCAAAAGAACGCGGGAATACCTGTCTAAGGAGAACCTGAGAATACAAGCAGTTTAAAAATCAGCATAAAGCTGGTGAGTTCATAAGCGGTTTGTTTTATGAAATGAACAAGTTCCTTTAATTTCCTGAAAAAGTGGTTATCCAAGAAAATCCCATATTTTCTTAAAAGTTGGTTACCAAATCCAAAATGTAATGTAAAAGATGTACACTGAAAACATGATTGTTCTTGTGAATTGTAAAGTTTAGTTATCTGAATTGTTACACGTTTCTGGTTATATACTAATGTTACCCCAGGAAAATCCTATGTTTTCCTAAATGTGTGTGTGAATTGTTACCGATTCTGAAAGTAATGTACAAGTACCTACTATACTTAAAATGTGTGTGTGGAGTCTCCTGAAAGTCTGATTACCTTTAAATGTACATTAGTTTTAACACATATATAAAACTAATAATTAAGTGTAAAGTGTTCATAATCTTCATTGCGAGTTCCATAACCATACTACAGACTAGATATGACTTGGTCCAGGGTCAGTATCTCTTTATGACTTTCGTCACCCTTGAACTTTTCGGTTCGGCTGTAGCTAGCAGCCAGGTGCGGGATAGTCAGTCTCGTATAGATCTATACACTCAAGTCACACTCTCCCTTTTTCCGGAGATTCTGGTTATAGGGCTGGTCCTCCACTCTCGTGTCTAAGGGAAGTGTTACAAAGGACGTGTCTCCAATATTAAGAATAATGAATTTAAAACTGAAATTATTAATATGGAAACCCTGTTTTTATTATTCCTTTACTCTCTTGTCTAGGAGGAGTACTATCAAGGACCTAACTAAAGTTCTAATGATACCTGTCCTTCACACTCGCATCTAGGGGTGTTTTATTAAGGACAGTATAAAAGATTTATGATTTCAAATGTAAAAGTGTGAACAATCAATTGTGAAGTATAAACTATAATACTATATAATAAGAATTGAAATCGGTTTGAACAACAACTCTGCAAGTCAAAACAATATGTTAATATGTTTTAAATTCTTAAAAGTGTGCGAATTTTGAAACCATTTAAATGAAATAATGAATTTAAGTACAAGATATTCTTGTACTTTTGCTTGTATTCCCCCTGAAAACATTGAAAAACCATTGAAAAAGGGTAGGGGTATGAACTCACCGGACGCGGAATGTGTCGACTAGGATGCTAAACGTCGAATCGAGGCTTGAATACGTGCGAGGTTCCTATGTAATATTAAATTATACACAAATATATATAATTAGATTTTAATTCACTAATTAGATACGATTATATACTCCAAGACGCGAAAACACTTCAAATAAAGTGTTTAGAGTGACCCGGGTGACCTCTAAGGACTTGTATGGATTTGGAATGGAGTTTACTCTTCAAGAGTAAACTCTTATAAGAGTTTTCGGCCCTAAACAACATGTTCACATGAGTTCATGGCCGTGAACTCATGGATGGGAAGTTTATGGTGCTAAATGGCCTTGAAACACTTGGGGATTAAATCTAGGTTTGAGTCTAATGCATTGGAAGGGATTTAACTCACAAAAGGACCATTTATTGGAGTTTACGGCAGTAAACTAGGAGTTTACGGTCGTAAACTCCCCCACAAATATTCCTTATGTAATTTGGTGATGCTAGGACAATCACATGTGATTCAAATAATTTTTACTAGCCTTGGGATGAATTTTGGGCACCATTTGACTTATGATTAGGAGTTTACGGCCTTGGAACCTATTCATGGGGGGTTATGGCCATAAACTCTCAAATGAAGGGTTTTTATTATGTTTAAGGTCCCCAAATCAATTGTGGTTGGTTCTAGAATTTATTCCAAGGCTTATGGTGTGTTTAAGTGGCATCTTAACACATTAAAATGAGTTTACTCCCCATGCATATGAGTTTACGGCCCAAGCATGTTCTTGGGCAGTAAACTCATGTTTACTCCTCGAAAATTAAGTTCAAGGTGTTCTAAGTCCGATTTGGTAATTCTCTAAGTCATATCTAAGCTCCAAATGAGGTTTGGAAGGGTTTTATAGCTTAAAAACCCCTTTTATATGAGTTCACGGCCTAGGACTGTTCTAGGGACGTAAAATCATGATAATGGTCCTAATCCATGATTTAAACTCGAATTTGAAGGCTAGAAGTGTTATACTAGAAGCTAGTATAGTTACCTTGGTGTTTTGAAGCTTGAAATGAGTGATTTTGGATCAACAAGTTTGAGTTGAGGAGAGAGGTTAGAGAGAGAGTGAAAAGGCTTCAAATGAGGCTTAAACATCTTTAAATATGGTTTGGAAATGAGACACGATGGAATTCTATCCGATACCGACGTTAACCGATGCTTTGGGTCGCACCCGATTAAGTTGTCGTAACTTGATATGGTCAAAACTAAAATTTTTCTAATTATTAGTTTGAGGTGTTTACTTGTGTTTCTAATGTGTTTGGGTATTTACGAGGTCAAAATAAAAGCCTTAAATTAATTAACCTAATCAAAAACGAACTTGGACAATTTGCTACCGGCGAATTTTATTGACGAAACGGTTACGGCGAGGGGAACAATTTCGGGTTGTTACATTATCCTCCCGTTAGAGGGAATTTCGTCCAGGAATTCAAAGATTATGATACAGATTATGGATAAAGGTGCGGATATATCTACTACATCGAATCGTCCATGATCCCAAGTGATTTCAATCCCTGCATGTCATTCCAGCGAACCTTTACTAACGGGACGCGACTCGGTTTCAAACGTTTGATTACTTGGTCTATGATCTTAGTTTGTTCGTCCAGAAAGTTTGGGTATATCGATGTTCTCTGTCACATCAAAATGGATTTCTATGGTTTTATCAGACATGTATTCATTAAGAATAGAGGCGCAAGGTACAGGATGAATGTTGCTAAGTTTTGAAAGTACTCGGAGTTTGAAGGCTACGGGATCGATCCTAACGAGGATCTCGAAAGGTCTAATGTACCACGAGTTAAGTTCTCCATGCTTTCCAAAGTGTATCATGATTTCCAAGGCAAGACCATCTACATGACACGATCTCCAGCCTGGAATTCCAGAGGTTTATGTTGTATATCGGCGTAACTCTTCTATCGATCTAGTGAAGTTTTCTATGGGTGTCTTCGGTGCCGACCAATTCTCTATTGTTTCGATCTTAGGAGGATCCATGCGTATGTCTTCATCGCCTACTACATGACCGGAGGAAAATGGTTTGACCGAAGGGTATCAATACGGGCTCTTAGTGATTATATCGAGTCCTGAATACTGTCTTTGACACATCACTCTCATGAACTCGTAGCTGGTGGTGTCTTGACCCAAGGTATATCTTCGAGGAGTAGCTGGCTCCCTGAAATTATCGAAGAAGTCATCTATTCGGAAAAAAATATCGGTTTTGACGGTCAACTCATTAAACCGACGGGATAACTCCTGCATTTTTGCTGGAGCAAAACGATACGGAGGTTTGGCTACGGGGGTAGTTCCAAGGATTAAGTTGATACGAGACTCAACTTGGTGTTCGGGAGGAATTCTCGGGATCTCTTCGGGTAGATATCAGGAGTATACAGTCTTCGGAGACGTTCTCGGGGTCTTTAACTTCTTGTTTCTCGCTGATTACATGAACTAGGAATACCTGATACTCCTTTCGCATAAATTTTCGAGCTTTGATGTAGGGAATGATGTGAAGTTTTGAGCTAAGCTTGACACCATATATCATGAGGGTCTGATTAGAGGGGAGATTTGAGACGAATAGCTTATCCATAACGAGGTATATCAACACGATCGGGGCTCAATCGATACATGCCAAAGAGAACATCAAAGCTCTTTATTGAAACTGACACCAGGTCAAAGAGGAAAGAATGATTACTCAAGGTAAGGACACAAATTAGAGATAAGTCGTTAGTGCACTCATTCTCATTGATAACTATTTTGACGGTAAATGTTTCGGTTATTAGACGAGGACTATGTTTAACAAGATATTTGAATAAATGACTAATAGAACTTTCTTGACACTAAATTCGAAAAGGATAGGAGCATAAGAATTGTCGAAAAGAAATGTACCCGCGACGTTGGTGGGATCAACGACTGTTTCTTCTTGCTTCATAGCTAAAATCATCTCGACGATGTTGACGTTGTTGGCGGTTACGACTTTTGGGCAGTTCCGCTTGAAATGCCAGATCTCTCCACAACTATAACAGGCCCGTACGGTACTCGATCCGGAAACTTGACTGATTAGTTGGGACGGTGTTTTGCAGTTTTGAGTGAGGTGGCCCTTCATGCTACATCTGATGCAAATCTTTTCAAGGCACGAACCGGGGGTATAATGGTGATATCTGCACTTGTTGCACCAAGGGAGATTACCAGCATACCTGTGGTAGGTGCTTGATTTGTAGATGCAGCAATAGGAGTAGTGGTAGCTTGAACTATAGGAACAACAGTAGGATTAGTAGCAACTTGGACTGTCATAGTTTAATGCCTCTTGGAGGGTCCTTGTGGACTCTGACCCTTTCGCTTTATACAGAAAACCTTCTTCTTAATTTTACTACACTCATTCTGGTGCTCTTGATCATCTTCATGGTTTTGGGGGTAGGGGTTATATCCTGGTCCACCGAACTCGTCAGGGTACAATACCTTCATGGTAGCCGCCACTGCGGCCGAAACAGCCAACTGAAACATCCTAGGGTCAAATTGAGAAGGAGGTGGTGACGGAGAGTCGTTGTTCCTAGAACTGGGTCCTTTCTTTGAAGACATTTCGATCTAAAATGATTAGGAAAAAGAGGATGGTAAGTCCTCTGAATTAAATCAAGAGATATGAAACAAAGGATATCTCTTTATGACAGACATATAATTCTATTAAGCGATAAGGCAGGAATGAATTATCTTGACAGACAAACTATCGCTAGAGGAATGATCGAGGGGCAACGCTTGAATGAATATTTTCTACAACAAAGTTGGATCTAGAAATACTCCCATAGTATTTTATGATTCACTGCGACGACGACTCATTGTTTGTGGTATTTGGGTAAGTTTTAGGTATGCCGCATTCCACAGTCACTCCCAAGCACATGTTGGCCGTGTCTCGAATGAATATAGTTGATCAGGCTATATTGATCCTAGACACGACTACATAACTACCCAGGTTTAACTGCAGCGTACAACACCCATTTACTTATGTTTTGTTCTACTTATAGTTACGATTCTCGACGGTTAGGTATACTTGTATACTTTTTGAAAATACTTATATTTTGAGGTATACTTTTAGTTCAGAGCACTTAGGCCCTTTAATGTTTATAGTCTTATACCATGTAAATTTTGGTATACTTAGTTCACTATAAACAAGGGCTCTGATACCAATCTATCACACCCCGAAACCCAGGGCGGAAACGTTCCGGGGCGGAGGTGACTTCATGTTGAATATCATAACCAATGTACATAATAAGCGAAGTAAACACAAAACATTACATTACATAGATTTCATTACATTTGTTTAAAAGTAAAGTGATACAAGTTTCATAGATACATAAGTTAAGAAAAGAAAGACGTGACTCCATATGCTCCGTCTTCTGCATAAGAACGCGGGAATACCTGTCTAAGGAGAACCTGAGAATACAAGCAATTTAAAAATCAGCATAAAGCTGGTGAGTTCATAAGCGGTTTGTTTTATGAAATGAACAAGTTCCTTTAATTTCCTGAAAAAGTGGTTATCCAAGAAAATCCCATATTTTCTTAAAAGTTGGTTACCAAATCCAAAATGTAATGTAAAAGATGTACACTGAAAACATGATTGTTCTTGTGAATTGTAAAGTTTAGTTATCTGAATTGTTACACGTTTCTGGTTATGTACTAATGTTACCCCAAGAAAATCCTATATTTTCCTAAATGTGTGTGTGAATTGTTACCGATTCTGAAAGTAATGTACAAGTATCTACTATACTTAAAATGTGTGTGTGGAGTCTCCTGAAAGTCTGATTACCTTTAAATGTACATTAGTTTTAACACATATATAAAACTAATAATTAAGTGTAAAGTGTTCATAATCTTGATTGCGAGTTCCATAACCATACTACAAACTAGATATGACTCGGGCTAGGGTCAATATCTCTTTATGACTTTCGTCACCCTTGAACCTTTCGGTTCGGCTGTAGCTAGCAGCCAGGTGCGGGATAGTCAGTCGCGTATAGAGCTATACACTCAAGTCACGCTCTCTCTTTTTCCGGAGATTCTAGTTATAGGGCTGGTCCTCCACTCTCGTGTCTAAGGGAAGTGTTACAAAGGACGTGTCTCCAATATTAAGATTAATGAATTTAAAACTGAAATTATTAATATGGAAACCCTGTTTTTATTATTCCTTTACTCTCGTGTCTAAGAGGAGTACTATCAAGGACCTAACTAAAGTTCTAATGATACCTGTCCTTCACACTCGCGTCTAGGGGTGTTTTATTAAGGACAGTATAAAAGATTTATGATTTCAACTGTAAAAGTGTGAACAATCAACTGTGAAGTATAAAGTATAATACTATATAATAAGAATTGAAATCGGTTTGAACAACAACTCTGCAAGTCAAAACAATATGTTAATATGTTTTAAATTCTTAAAAGTGTGCGAATTTTGAAACCATTTAAATGAAATAATGAATTTAAGTACAAGATATTATTGTACTTTTTCTTGTATTCCCCCTGAAAACATTGAAAACCCATTGAAAAAGGCTAGGGGTATGAACTCACCGGACGCAGAATGTGTCGACTAGGATGCTAAACGTCGAATCGAGGCTTGAATAAGTGCGAGGTTCCTATGTAATATTAAATTCTACACAAATATATCTAATTAGATTTTAATTCACTAATTAGATACGATTATATACTCCAAGACGCGAAAACACTTCAAATAAAGTGTTTGGAGTGACCCGGGTGACCTCTAAGGACTTGTATGGCTTTGGAATGGAGTTTACTCTTCAAGAGTAAACTCTTATAAGAGTTTTCGGCCCTAAACAACATGTTCACATGAGTTCACGTCCGTGAACTCATGGATGGGAAGTTTATGGTGCTAAATGGCCTTGAAACACTTGGGGATTAAATCTAGGTTTGAGTCTAATGCATTGGAAGGGATTTAACTTACAAAAGGACCATTTATTGGAGTTTATGGCAGTAAACTAGGAGTTTACAGTCGTAAACTCCCCCACAAATATTCCTTATGTAATTTGGTGATGCTAGGACAATCACATGTGATTCAAATAATTTTTACTAGCCTTGGGATGAATTTTGGGCACCATTTGACTTATGATTAGGATTTTACGGACATGGAACCTATTCTTGGGGGGTTATGGCCGTAAACTCTCAAATGAAGGGTTTTTATTATGTTTAAGTTCCCCAAATCAATTGTGGTTGGTGCTAGAATTTATTCCAAGGCTTATGGTGTGTTTAAGTGGCATCTTAACACATTAAAATGAGTTTACTCCCCATGCATATGATTTTATGGACCAAGCATGTTCTTGGGCAGTAAACTCATGTTTACTCCTCGAAAATTAAGTTCAAGGTGTTCTAAGTCCGATTTGGTAATTCTCTAAGTCATATCTAAGCTCCAAATGAGGTTTGGAAGGGTTTTATGGCTCAAAAACCCCTTTTATATGAGTTCACGGCCTAGGACTGTTCTAGGGCCGTATACTCATGATAATGGTCCTAATCCATGATTTAAACTCGAATTTGAAGGCTAGAAGTTTTATACTAGAAGCTAGGATAGTTACCTTGGTGTTTTGAAGCTTGAAATGAATGATTTTGGATCAACAAGTTTGAGTTGAGGAGAGAGGTTAGAGAGAGAGTGAAAAGGCTTCAAATGAGGCTTATACATCTTTAAATATGGTTTGGAAATGAAACACGGTGGAATTCTACCCGATACCGACGTTAACCGATGCTTTGGGTCGTACCCGATTAAGTTGTCGTAACTTGATATGGTCAAAACTAAAATTTTTCTAATTATTAGTTTGAGGTGTTTACGTGTGTTTCTAATGTGTTTGGGTATTTACGAGGTCAAAATAAAAGCCTTAAATTAATTAACCTAATCAAAAACGAACTTGGACAATTTGCTATCGGCGAATTTTATTGACGAAACGGTTACAGCGAGGGGAACAATTTCGGGTTGTTACACTTCCTGACAACATCCCTTAACCATTAGCCTTACCTTGTTGCATAATATGTTTCCTTCTTTGTCCATCTTGTTCCAGAATACCCATTTCAAACCAACCACATATGTATCCTTTGGTGTGGGAATCAGTCTCCAGTCTCGGTTTCGCTCGAACTCATTTAGCTCGTCTTGCATTTCTTGTACCCAATCAGAGTGATCAAGTGCATTATTCACTATTTTCGGCTCAATCTTTGAAACAAACTAATTAAACATACATAATTCTACTTGAGAGAATAAAGCAATTTGCTTCGCTTTCAGTTGAAAGCGTGTAAGAACTCCCGCATGTGATTCACCAATTACTTGAGTTTTCGGATGATCTCATGTCCATTTTGTGAGTGTAGGGTAATTCGGATCATAAGCAGAATCCAATTCAACATTTATTTATTCTTCAAATTCTGATTGAGTATCTTCGTCATTTGTATTATAATTCTCCCCCTCAAATGAAGAAACTATTTCAACATCAGGTTCAAAATTCTCCCCCATGATTGGACTTTCATGGTTCATAGTTGGAGATGGGTTCTCCCCCTGGAAAGGTAAATCAGATTGCTTTGATGTAGATGAGCCCTCCCCCTAGAATGTGGAGCGTGTATGTGTAGGTTCACTTGAGCTTTGAGGTTCGCTTTGACCTTGAGGTTCGCTTCGACCTTGAGGTTCACTTTCGATGTCTTTTGCTGCTTCGTCGATTATCTTTTTCAAGTTGTCTACCTTATTATCAGCTGCTTTCGCTTCAGAGAGAATGGCATTCTCCGGTTCATCAAAGAGCAACATGTACTCTTCAAACAGATTGGATATTGGAACCGAGACTTGACCTGTTTTAGGAAAGATTTCTTCCATTGGTCCTTCGCTTGACAGGCGTTTCTTCATGTAATTATCATCAAATGTGACATAATAGGTTTCCTCAATTTTCATTGAACATTTATTCAGAACCCTATATGCCTTTGAAGTGAGCGAGTAACCAAGAAAAATCCCTTCGTCTGCCTTTACATCAAACTTGTTTCGATTCTCTTTAGAGTTAACAATGAAGTATCTGGAACCGAAAACATGGAAAAAATTGATATTAGGCTTGCGATTATTCAAAACTTCATACGGAGTGATGGAAAATCACTTATTGAGGAAAGACCGGTTCTGAGTATAGCAGGCAGCTGCAATCGCATCAGCCCAGAAGTACAGAGGTAGAGAAGCGAAGCTGAGCGTGGTTCGGGCGACTTCACACAACGAACGGTTTCACCTTTCAACTACACCATTTTGTTGTGGAGTATAAGGAGCAGAGAAGTTGTGAGACACTCCCTTTTCAGCAAGAAATTCTTCAAACTCTTGGTTTTTGAATTCCAACATGTTGTCACTTCGGACATTTCTAACCACCTTTCGCAGTTGAAGCTCCACTTTCTTTATAAATTTTTTGAGCTTAGGAGTCGCCTCTGATTTCTGTTTAAGAAAGAAAACCCAGGTGAAATGTGACAAATCATCAACTATTACAAGAATGTACTTACTACCACCGATACTTTTTATGGCCGATGGACCACATAGATCGATGTGTAGAAGCTCAAGAGGTTCGATGATCTTTGTGTTAATACATGTGGGATGACTCTTCTGGCTTTGCTTTCCCATTTCGCATGCAGCACACAAATGTTCCTTGTCAAACTTTAGAAGTGGCAGTCCTCACACATGATCACCAAGAACTAGCTTGTTGATGTCTTTGAAGTTATGGTGCGAGAGTCTTCGATGCCATAGCCATCTTTCATCAGAACGAGCTTTCATTAGAAGACATACATCATGCTTCCCTCGTATCAGGTTTAGATTTAATGGATACATTTCGCCTTTGCGCTGGGACTTCAACAGAACTGTCTTATTTTTCTTTTCAATGATCTCGAATCCTTCATCATCAAATGAGACCTTCAGGCCAGTCCCTACAACTAATTGCAAGACGCTTATGAGATTGTGTTGCAATCCTTCCACGTAAGCCACCTTTCGAATCAAAAAATCTCCATTCGTGATCATTCCATAGCCTTTTATTGTGCTAAATGAGTTGTTTCCGTACTTAACACATCCACCATTTTTGAGAGCCCGAAACTCCCTCAGTTCTTCCCATCTACCTGTCATGTGACGCCAGAAACCACTATCGATATACCATTCGTCGTTGAACTGCTCTTCATTGATAACCTGCAAAAATCAACTAGATTTAGGAACCCAAAGTTGCTTGGGTCCACGTGAGCCTTTTACAACACACGCAATAGCAATAGAAAGATCCACCAAATATGTTAATTTTATTAAATTGGTTTCTTCTTTCCTTTTGTTGGTGAAAACCTTAATTCTTTTAGCTTTCTTTTGTTTGAATCAGGTTGTGGAATTTTATTTTGATTGTTAACAAACTTCTTCTCTTGTTTCCTAGTGTTAGCTGTCGTCTTCTTTGTTTACGTTTCGTATTTTGAGACGAGCTTTCCTTTTCCCTTGACATCCTTGTTAAGATTTTGCTTTGGTTGAGAATGAGGAGGATAGGATTTAGGACCGAAACTGGTCTTTCGGTTCTTGTCACTGCTAGATTTGGGACCGAAGCTACTTCTTCGGTACGTCTGACTACAATATTGGCAGTGAGTTCATGGACCAGAGTTAGCCTTTGATCTTTCTTTCACCTTGAGATTGGACGCCTTTTCTGTGCGAACATAATTGGAGTTATGGGATCGCCAAAATTGCTTCCTTTCATTGAGATTCTTTTGATATCTCATGTTTCGCTGGTGTTTCTGTTCTGACAATTACTTTTGAGACTTGTAAATGTTTACTCTCGGCTTCGGTCTTCCATCATGAGTTTCACTCTTCAATGAAGAGGTTTCGCTTGCCGCCTTCGCAGGTTCGATTGGTATCTCTTTAGTACAACTTGTTCTTGGTACATCAAATCTTGTAGGCTTATTGAGTGGTTCTTCCACGTATCTACTTTTAACTTTCCATGAAGTTCTCTCTGATAAACCAACAGTTTCATCTGCATTGTCAATTGAGGCAGACCAGAAATAATCGTCACAGCCATCAGCGTTGTCTTCGTTTACCAAGGCTGTAAGTTCGGATGTGTGTTTCTGAGTAACTCCTGTTGTGGCGTATACCTAATTTGGTACTATTTGTATCTTTTGATATACCATAACCTTCTGTTTCAAAACTTTGGATTTATCTTGGGATATCCGATCGAACTCAACTGAATTTTCAGATATAAGACCTTTGGTAGGTTCGGTTTCGCTTTTTACAAATTCTGAACAGTCAAATTCATCATCTATAGATATTTCACTCATATCATTGTCCTCGTCAAATTCATAAGTGTTTTCCACATTTATCTTGTTTTCTGAACTCAACTTGGCATTCAATGAGTCAAATTTCTACATGGTTTTGGTCTTGATTTTTAATTTATCGTTTTCGTCCAATAGGTTTTTAAGCATGCCCTTATGATCTTTGGACTTAATAAAGGACTCGATTTTGTCCAGACCGATCACGTAGGCGTCAGAAGTTTCATCTGAAGAAACAATAGATTCACAGTTATAACCATCAACATCGACTTCGTCCTCCTTTAATTCCAAGAAGGGCAAAATCATTTTATGAATCTTTTTACCGATATCACAATCTATATGTAATTGAGTGATATTAGTATATAAGCGTTTAGCAATCAAGCAAAAAATATTTCTTTGTTTCAAAAGCTTCAAATTATCACGTTGCAAATAAATCACTTCATCTTTTGCCCTAACTAACTCCACTTCCTTCTTCTCTATCCACATCCTTCTTTCCTCACTCTTGGAAGACACCCTGCTAAGTTGATCAGTTAGGTTAGAATTTTCTAGGCGATTTTGTTTTAGACTACCACTTAAACTAGGAAACTTGAATTTTAATTTGTTTAATTCCTATTCATAGTTCGTGACTGGTATTTTTAGTGATTTGAGAATGGATTGTACCTTCTTGATCAACTGATCGCATTCGTTGATCTGCTCACCCATCGGTTTGGCAGCGAAGCACATGTCTTCTCTTTCCTTTGCCTCCTCACATCCTCCATTGGTTGTGTAGCCTCTCAATTGTGATACTCCATCAGTCACCATCAAACAACTTCCATCAAACTTAGAGTTATCTTCCTTCGCCACAAAAGCCCTGCAATGCGTGGGCTTGAGGACTTCTTCATCTTCAGAGTCTGTAGACCAGACTTCTACGCCTCCGAACTCATCATGACCTATGTTTTCCCGCACAATTAAAGCATTCATTGTATTGTTAGTATTCTTTTTCTTCTTGATCTCTTCCAGCTTACGCAAATAGTAAGCTTCATCATCTTCATCCTCACTGTTTTCAGACTGCTTCCTCAAAACGCAATCTTTAGCAAAATGATTTTTGACCCAATAAAAGTGAAAATCATATCCAAAGTCACCCACCAACTTGCTTTCCTTCTTTACTGCTTCTTGCTGAGGAGCATTTTTAACCTTCTCTTTCGCCTTTCCCTAAATGTAGCTCTCTTGCCAGTTTCGGTTCTTGGAGGTAGGGAACTTTTAGCGAGCAAACTTCTTGGGATTAGAGACCATTAATGCATATTCTTCATTTGTCAGATCACATTCAGAAAGATCCAACTCTTCTACTTCTTTAGCCACGCTCTTACCCTTTGAGAGAAGGGCCAAAGATCCCATGCTAGTCACCACATTTATTTTCTTAGTCACAACGCTTTCATGTGACTTGAGCACTCCCACAAGTTTCGCCAACAAATAGGTTTTGAACTGTTCATGAGCTTTTTACAGTCGAAACCACCGCCACCCATTCAGGTCTCCTGCCAATTCCATGCTTGATCATCTTGCTGAGAAGATTGTTGAAACGATCAAATGCCTGAATGAGTTTTTCATCTGGCTTTTGCTTCAAGTCAGCGAACTCAGAGAGCAAAAGAGTTTGTATTGAATGCTCTAGATCCCCATCTGTAGAAAATAGCTCCTTAAGCCCATCCCATATTTGTTTCGCTGTTGTGCATGAACTAACCAGACGAAAGGTATCAGATTGTAAGGAAAATCTGATCATCCTCATAGCTTTGATGTTGCTCATCAGTTTGTCCTTCTCGTCTTGAGGAACTTTCTCTACGTCAATCATAAGCTGATTGTATTCCTTTTGCGTCTTGATGGTTTTATTCGTTCCAGAATGAACAAATGGACCCATGGTAATCACCTTGTAGATTAGATACCCATTTTCCTCTGAACCAAGAACATAGTCCTCAAAGTGATGCGTCCAGACTTCATAATCATGAGTGTATAAAATCGGGATTCTCGTGGTAGATCCTATACTGCTGGATATGTTGATGGGGTTTGAATGAGAGTCGTCGTGTGACATGATGATTTGGTTTGATAACCTGTGAAGAATCAGACTAGTAAACTGAGTTAGGGTAAGATCGTGATCTAAGAGCAAAGTTAATAACAAGATGACGGCTCTAACAAATATGATGATAGCGGAAACCCTAAAACCTTTTTCAACAGAAGAGATGCGTATGGATTACACAATCTCCTACTCTGATACCAATTGATGAGTTGAAAAGTCTTTTAAGATCGTATAGATTCTTAACAAGTAAATAAGAAAGTAAACAAGTGCATGAAAACACAATGAATTAAACAAGTGCTGAATGATTAAAACTGCAACACCTCAGAAGAGCTCGACAAAGAACTTCGATTGTAGAGATGTGCCAGGGTTACAATACGATGACACAAATAATAATTGAAAAGCATACTAATAACAATGCATGCATGCATCATAAATACTAAACCCTAATGACATAAACACGGTTGGACAGGCCCAGACTGTGACAATATTGGACCAAGTAAACAAGCCCAATGACACAACTCCTAGACTCAACAACCCTTCAGTGGTATCAGGGCCTAGACTTGTTTTCATTATACTTAATGCAAATTGCTGGAAAAAGTCGAAATTGTGCTCACTGTTGAGTGAAATCGCCGAGTCCATGGGGGGACTCGACGAGTCCAAGTAAAAACTCATCCTACTCGTCGGGTAGGTTCTTGCACTCGGCGAGTAGGAGGCCCTGAGTGCAAAATTTCGAGTTTCAATGCTGGAATTGGACTAGAATCATTACCCTAAACTGTTTCGGACTTATAAAATTTGTTATTGATGTGGTAATGATTATGCTAATCCATTTTGAAAGGTTATTATCAAAGTTTCAAGTTTTATACATGTTTATATGATTCTTGAAATTTGTTGATGTGAATGTTCATGCTTATGAGTTTTAGTAGATCATAGGAATTATTTCCAAATTGTCTATTACTGTAATTCTTGATTTAAATGCCAATTAATGGACTCCATAACTTGTCCTCAAGTTATGGAATTCCAAAAGTCTTTTCTTTAAAACCATTAAAACTCATAAGTTATAGAAATGAAAAGTTTTGAATAGTTTCAAAACTTGCCCTCAAGTTTTGGAATTTGTAAAGTCTCACACACTTTAATTCCAATCCCTAGAATTTTAAAAGTTTAAAATTCAACCCTTATACTTTATAATATTATAATTTAATAATATATATGTATAAGATCAAGTCAGTCTTACCGTTAGTAGGCCTCATTCACGAAGCTGGTCTATAAGGGGGTATAAGGTTGTTGCCTATAAAATGACAGCTTAATGGGTGTCCACTCTCTCCCACCGCTTCCTTGACTGGTGGAGGGTCGTTAGCCGAATGGGTAGGACAAGGACTATAATTCTCATTAAAAGTACAATGATAAATATAAAGTAGCTAAACCTTTTATAAATTTCCAATCTTAGTTACTTTAGGAAAATGTGAATTTGGTGTTAACCCATGAATTTACACTTTGTATCTTACCAAGTCGTTAGTGGAGCGTGTGTGGTTAACCGGCACACTAACATGGACTAGTAAGAGTGGCAAAGGGTAACTTAATGTTTATCATATATTGGTAGAGTGCGTGTGGTTAACCGGAACATCGATTAGGTGATAAAAATTAAGGGTACCATGTTAATTTGCATGGTTATTCACACCTTGTTTGTGATCCTCGACATCCCAGTCAAAAACTTGAGAGGGATCAATCAAGATTTAAACATGCCATTGAAAAGTTCAATGAATCTCAAAAGATCTGGGAGTTTCAATCCAATTAAAACCTAATACCTATTTTGTTTTTCATGGTGGAAATTGGTGAATCGTCATTCGCCTACCTTCAAATATTTTATAACTTGGATTACGGCATCCCTCGTCCAAGTTATAAAGTATTGTGTTGGGTCCTAGCCTTAATATTACATTTGGGTGTCTTATTAAGGACTCTTTATCTAATCTAAACTTGTCTTTCTTCTTTTCAGATGTCTTCCAACAATGCTTTTGGCTCAAACCCAACCGGATCCTTATCTCTCATGAATCTTTGTGGGAGAGTCATCTTTAATGGTTCAAACTTTAATGATTGGATCAGGAACATCAGGATGGATACACGTTACGAGGACAAGGAATATGTCCTCAATAAGGAGCTAAAGGAGATCGATGAGTCCATTGCTGCTCCACAGGAGATCATTGACTTTAGGACTCATAAGAGAGATGCCACCAAGGTGGCATGTATCATGTTGGCCACAATGATAGCTGAACTTATAAAATCCTATGAGGACTTTTAACCTTTTGAGATGCATATGGACCTGATGGACAAATACTATCAGAGTGCTCGTCAAGAGAGGTATGAAATCATCTCTTCCATGATAACAACCCGAATGAAGGATGGTGAACCCATCACGGGCCACATGCAGAAAATGTCACACCCCCAAACCAAGGATGGTGGAAACGTCCGGGGGTGGAGGACTTCATGTATAGTATCATAACAACAATTTCAATAGTGATTAAAGTAAACACAACCAACATAAATATAATTGAAAGAGTTACATGATAGTATTAGTTTACATGTTTCCAAATCAATTACATTATGTTGACAAAAATGAAATGTTTGACGCCTTATGTCCCATCCTCAAAAGCACTTGGTTACCTGTCTATGGATTTCCTGAGAATACAAGTAGTTTTGGAAAAAGTGTCAACACAAGGTTGGTGAGTTCATAAGCTTTTGAAGGTGATGCTAAAATCCTTTCCTTCTAAAAGTGAGGTTTGTTCAAGAAAAATTCCATGTTTTCTTATGTAATGCATTGAAATCTTAAAAGTCAAGACCGAAATGTACAAGTGTTTTACCATACTTAAGGAAATTTGTGCAAGTTTAAATCGACATAAACTCGTTAAATTTAGAAGTAAAACCGGTAAATCTTATGCTTGTTAATACCACATGTGAGTTATTATAACCATACTATGACTCAGACGACCTCGTAAAACGACGTTCTTCAGGCGTCGCAAGTTAAATGACACTTGTCACCTCAGACCTGCCGGTCTAGCTGTTGCATGCAGCTCAGGTGTGGGTTTGTCAGACCCAATATATATATCTATACACAACTATCACGTTCTCCTTACAAGAGACTTTGGTTACAATTTACAAGACTTTTGACTTTGTTACATGGATGTAACACGAAGCGAGTGTCTCACAACTTTATTCATTAACAGATTTACGTGAACTGAGAATCTTTGGTAAAGAGTTTGAAATGTAATGAAACATAAACTATACCTATTATAGTTTATCATAATTGTTTATAATGTAAAAGCAACGTAAACTATACTTCCATAGTTTATCAAATATTTGCATGCCATGGACGCAAACTTTGTTTATAACATTAACTAATTACCATTTTTGAGAAGGTAAAAATCTATTTGTCCACTGATATATGTCTAATTACCAAGACAAAATGGCATATAATGTAATAATATATGATCACATAATGATATACACCTTGCTTAACAAGTTACAAGGTGGAATGAAATTGATAGCATTTTTCTGTTGTTAACATTTTCTATTGCTGTTCTTAGAAAATTTATAGAAAAATTATCAAAGGTCCAAATCTAAATCCGTAAATTCTGGGAGTTTGGAAAATGAGTCCAGTGTGTTCATAAATTCTATTATGATTTTTAGTGACCTCCAACTTGTGTGAAAAAGTCCATAATCACAGACCGGTCCAGATTCGTTCTTGAAATGATAGGCAGTTTTGTAAAAATCACCATAAATGGTAGAAACATCGTATAGAGATGTGCAAGTAGTCATTTTAAAGATAAGATCTTGAGCTATTTGCAACTAGTACATTTTTGACAACTAAAATGTTTAAGTTGTCCAAAATAGTCCGTGAATGGAGTACAACTTTTCTGATGAAACCTGTTGGAAGAGTTTAGTTGTATTCTTGTTGTTTTAACTTGTATTCCCCCCACCCCCTTAAAACTTAAGAAAAATTGAAAAGATAGGGGTATGAACTCACCTTATCTGATTTCAGTGGATGGATATTGAAGAAGGGAAGTGTTCAACTCAAGAACACTTGGAGATGCCTTGAAGAATCGAGAACCTAACATGAAGGTGACGATGTTTGTGTAAGATTTTTATGATTTTGAGTAGAAGGATGTGTAATAATCATATGAAGAACGAATTATACTTACCAAGAGTGGAAGAAAGCTTGATGATCAGCCTTGGGAGTCTCGAAATTAAGAGAGCAGGGTGAGAGAATTTGGAGTGTGAGCCTTGGAAGAAAAGTGAGAGAATGAAGGGAGTGTGAGGAGAGAGGGTGTTTTGTCCAACTCTTAGGATGTGGGACTGACTGAGAAATGAGTGGGAAAAGTAATCTTGAATGACCAGGTATGGTGGGGAGGGGTGTGGGTTGGTCATGGAGTGGGCATGGGGGTGGTTGCTTGTGTCTAACACTATGGCAAAGTTAACACTCCACCACAAGATCTTACTTAATGGATTTTATTCTGAAATAAGTATTTCCTTAAAAATATGTTGAATTTATGAATATATGGGACCTTATATGTTAAAATATAAGTTTGGGTGAAAATCCCCCGTTAAAATAATTAAAAACGGGCTTAAAACGGAGTCATGGTCGAAAACCGGGTAAAAAGACGGAAAATCCGAAGTCAGGGCGAGGGTCTAGTCTCAGCAGCCTTAGTACCGGAGTTGATGAATTAGGTCCGAGGGGGAGGGGACTGCGGTCCGAGCAGATACCGCAGGTGGCTCGTCAAGAAGGACTGAGGCGATGTTCGGATGCGGCTGCGGTTCGGTGGCTTCGGTTCCGTGGCTGCGGCTACTCAAGGAGACTCCGGTCTGGCTTATTGGGACCTCGGTTCAAGAAGGGTTTGGCCCCTATAGAGAGACTTCTGCCCTAAAAGGCTATTTTCCAAGATATCACCCCTTTTCGAGTGGGTTTTCACCAAGTCAAGTGTCGGGATGCCCCAAATGATTATAAAACTCAAAAGAGGTTTTGAGAGAGATTTGGGAGAGATTTAACATACTTGGAGAGATTTCACATACAGAGAGAGATTTGGGAGAGATTCCACATTCTTGGTGAGATTTGGGAGAGATTTGACATACTTGGAGAGATTTCTCATACGGAGAGAGATTTGGGAGAGATTCCACATTCTTGGAGATATTTGGGATAGATTTTTAATTGAGATAGATAGAGTGAAAGAGATTGAGAGAGGCTTCTTTTGTGACCTTTTTGAGTGTTCGGCTTCGCAAAGCAAGGTCCGTAAGCCCCGTTAAGCTAGGTTTAAGGATTTTACACACTCCCGATGAGTATGCAACATTGTTTTATCGATTTGGTTCATTACTTACCACCATTTTAGGTTAAAGAAATCTAGATATGCAAACTTTTCAGTTGATGATTTCTCATTAGAATAGCGAGTTGTATAGTAATTACATAGTGTAAACCCTAGTATACAAGGGTTAACTGAGTTGACCGGTTTGACTTGTTGACTTTGACTTGACTAGAATTTGACGGTTGTCACAGAAAATGCAAAGGTTTGTGGACAGTTTGCTGAAGTTGAATGTCAACTTCCTTGAGGAGTTGGCTATTGACATCATACTGCACTCCTTACCTACTTGTTATGATCAGTTCCGAATGACCTATTATATGAACAAGGAGGAGGTCACACTCAGAATGCTTCAAGGACTTTTGAAGACCGCCGAAAGTGGTCTCAAAGGTAAATCGGTTCTTACTACTCCTACTCCTAACACCGCCCCTATTCTGGAAATCGGGCAAGGTAAAGGGAAAAAGAGGAAGACCCCTTTAAAGGGTACCAATGGAAAGTTTCTTGATGGCTCCTCTTCGAGTGGAACCAAAGGTGGTTCTGTCACTCCCTCTTCCAAACCAGAAGAGGCTGAATGCTTCTATTGTCATGATAAGGGGCACTGGAAACGAAACTGCCCCAAGTACCTGCAAGATGTTAAGGATGGGAAGGTTAAGCCTACCCATGCAGGTATTTACACTATATTGTCTAATAACTCACTGCATACTAATTATTGGGTCCTTGATACAGGTTGTGGTATTCACATATGTTCTGATTTACAGGGCCTAAGAAGAAGTAAGGATGTGGAGCACGGGAAGATAAACTTGATGATGGGGAATAGGAAAGCTTCACCTGTCACCAAGATTGGAGTTTATTCTTTATTGTTGAGTAGTGGGTTAACGTTAGATTTGAATAAATGTTGTTACTCGTCTGAAAGGGCGGGATATATTATTTCTTTTCAGGGTTTGTACAAACAAGGATTTACTTTTTCATTTGATAATGAATATGGTGGTATTAATGCTTTTTATAATGATGTTCTTTATTTTAAAACATTACCTTGTGATGGTGTATATGAAATGTAGACAACTTAGGAAATAATGTATTGCATATTGATTCTTCCACTAGATTGGACAAAGAATCCTTGTGGCATTGTCGTCTTGGACATATTAACAAGAAGCGCATAGGCCAACTCCAAAAGGCTGGAGTCTTGGAATCATTTGAGTTAAGGTCAGATGATAGTTGTGAGTCTTGTTTAATTGGAAAAATGACTAAGTTACCCTTCAATGGTACTTGTGGTAGGGGTGAAGGTTTGTTGGACCTCATACACATAGATATGTGTGGACCCTTCAGAACCGCCAAAAGGGATGCTAGCCACTTCTATGTGACTTTTACTGATGATTACAGTAGATATGGTTATGTCTACTTAATCAAGCATAACTTAGAAACCTTCGAAAAGTTCAAAGAGTTTAAATAGGAATGGGAGAATCAGCTGGGCAGGAACATTAAGATGCTTCGATCCGATTGAGGTGGAGAGTATCTTAGTACAGAGTTCCTTGACGATCTCAAGGAATGTGGAATTGTTTCACAATTGACACCCCCCAGAACACCACAGCTTAATGGTGTGGCTGAGAGGCGCAATCGAACCTTGTTGGACATGGTTCGTTCCATGATGATTCGAGCTTCATTACCAATGTCATTTTGGGGGTATGCCTTAGATACTGCCACCCATATCCTTAATCTCGTCCCTACCAAGAAGGTTGCCAAAACACCTCACAAGATGTGGACTAGGAAAGTTCCCACTTTAGACCACATCAAGATTTGGGGTTGCGAGGCTTTCGTGAGACGTGAGACTCATGACAACCTCGAACCTCGTAGTGAGCGGTGTATTTTTATTGGGTACCCACAAAAATCTTTTGGTTACGTCTTCTACAAACCCTGTGAGAATGTGGTCTTTATGGCAAGGAGAGGGGTCTTTCACGAGAGTGAATTTATAAGCCAAGGAAACAGTGGGAGGTAAATTGACCTTGAAGAGCTTAAAGAGTTAAGTGGTGAAGGAATCTCAAACCCTAGCAATTAACCTGAGGAGGAAAATCCTATTGAACCAACTGACGAGTCTGTACCTCTGAGGCATTCCACTAGAGGTAGGAATCCACCTGAGCATTACTATGGTTTCCATATTACTGCAGAAGGTGATATATTTATCAGTAATAGTACACTGGTAAATTTGGATGAACCTAACAACTATAGGGAAGCCATGGCAGGTCCTAAGTCTGCTAAATGGAAAGAGGCTATGGACAACGGGATTCAGTCCATGTCTAACAATCAAGTTTGGAACTTGTTTGATAATGTACCGGGTCGTAATACAGTTGGGTGCAAATGGATCTTCAAGAAGAAGACCGACATAGATGGGAAAGTGCACACTTATATGGCACGATCGGTTGCGAAGGGCTTCACTCAAACTCAGGGAGTTGACTATGATGAAACCTTCTCACTAGTAGTGAAGATTAAGTGTATTAGGGTTATGCTAGCCATAGCTGCATTTCATGATTATGAAATATGGCAAATGGATGTCAAAACGGTTTTCCTTAATGGAAAGTTGGCTGAAGATGTTTACATGAGTCAGCCATAGGGTTTTGTCAATGCAGAGTACCCTAATACAGTGTGTAAGCTTGAGAAATCCATTTATGGATTGAAGCAAGCATCTCGCAGCTGGAATATTTGTTTTGATGAGAAAGTCAAAGAGTTTGGTTTTTCGAGAAGCGAGGATGAATCTTGTGTATATGTCATAGCTAGTGGGAGTATAGTTAGCTTTTTAGTACTGTATATGGATGACATATTACTCATAGGAAATGACACCCCAACTTTGCAGGAGATTAAATCTTGTCTTAGGAAGTGTTTCGCTATGAAGGACCTTGAAGAAGCTGCCTATATCATAGGGATAAGGATATTGAGAGATAGGAGTAAAAGACTAATTGGACTTAGTCAGAGCACCTACTTGGACAAGGTGTTGAAGAGGTTCAACATACAGAACTCCAAAAAAGGTGATTTACTGATCCAAAGCAATGCCAAACTGAGTAAGGCTCAGAGTTCCGAGTACAAAGGCTGAGGTAGCAGAGATGAATCCATTACCATATGCTTCCGCTGTTGGCTCGATCATGTATGCTATGACTTGTACCTGTCCTGATGTGGCCTTTGCTTTGAGCATGGTCGACAGATATAAGGGGAACCCTGGCAAGGCTCACTGGACTGTGGTAAAGAACATTCTCAAGTACCTGCAAAGGACTAAGGATTGGATTCTTACCCTTGGTGGGAGTGATGAATTGAGAGTAGTAGAGTATAGCGACACCAACTTTCAGACCGACATGGATAACTTCCGCTCTCTGTCGGTCTGGGTGTTTACCCTTAATGGAGGAGCGATTACTTGGAAAAGTTCCAAGCCGGAGACGGTAGCTGATTCGACGTGTGAATCAGAGTACATAGCAGCAAGTGAAGCGGCAAAGGAGGTGATATGCCTGAAGAACTTCATCAGAGACCTTATAGTTGTACTAGCTATAAAGGAGCCTAAGGAGATTTTCTGTGACAGCAATAGTGTGGTCGCCTTAGCCAAGGAACCGAGAGATCATGGCAGATCCAAACACATTGGCAGAAAATATCACTTCATAAGACACAAGATAGAAGAAGGACTCCTCGTGGCAAAGAGGGTATCGTCAGAAGAGAACCCAACATATCCCCTCACGAAGGGACTAACTAGGGTTAGGCATTTGCAGCATGCGAGGCACATCGGGCTGAACGATGATATTAGTTTTACAAATTAGATAGCTATCTCTGAAACTTGTAAAATGTAATTGACATTTGATGATTAAATAAAAGTTGTTGTTTATTTATAAGTAAGGTGTTGCTATCTTGTGTCAATCGTTTACTATTGTTTCAACTTTGCATGTTTTAACTTCCAGAATAATTACTTAATTCAAACTCTCCACATTCAATCATACTTTGGAAGTAGGTATGAATCAAGACTGTTATGAATTGGGCTTGTAGATGTCTAAGGTGTTAGACATAACAAAAGTTGCTACAACATTCATGAGTGCTCATAAGTTCTGAGTATTGGATTAAACCCACACTCACCTGTATCACTTCATGGAATTTATCTCGAGTGGTCGTGATATGGTAATATTATGTAAGTTTTCAAACCTACTGATATTAGTTGTTTGTTGAGCTGAAGATTATTTTGATGTTGCGTCTTTTGGGCTCGTTAGTTTAGCCATGTATACTCCAGTTTGGGCCTGTCTAACCGAGAGCCTTTTATGTATTGTATATAAGTTAATGCTTGCATGCATATTAGGTCAACGAGATAGAGGTTAACGTTTTTAGAGAATAACGATAGAGAGCTTAACGATAGTAATTTCAAGGTTTCTTTAATCGTTCTTGTAACCTACCAATCCTCTACAGTTGATGTTCTTAATCGAGCTCTTCTGAGGATTTTGTTTTAATCATTCGACTCGTTTGATTCAATCTTGTCTTGTTCTTTTTATTGCGTTCTTACTGTTTTTATATTCATATACTTGTTCAAGATCTAATCGATCTTCATAGATTAAAGGTTGTTTTAATCCCATCAATTGGTATCAGAGCAGGAGGCTGTGTAACCGATACACATCTTTTCTGTGAAAAAGATTTCCATTAGGGTTTTTCCGCATTCACCGATATTTATTGAGCCGTCATATTAATTGACATATCTTAATATTTATTGTTTTGCCCTAATCTACTTTGTTACAAGTCTGATCTTTGAACAGGTGTTTTACGTTCATAATGGACGCGACGCAATCAAACCCTATTAATATTTCCAACAGCATCGGTTCGACGACAAAGATTCCAATCTTATACACCCATGACTATGAAGTATGGGCGCATCATTTTGAAGACTACGTGATTAGATCGGAGGATAATGGGTACCTCATTTGGGAAGCCATCATCAATGGACCATTTTCTCATTCTGCAACATCCAGAATCATTAAGACACAAAAAGAGTACAACGATCTGCTTAAGGATGTGAAGGATATTGCACAAGATGAAAAGGACAAATTCCAGTGCAATATTAAGGCGTTAAGGTTGATCAGATTCGCCCTTCAGTCCGACACGTTTAGATTGGTTAGCTCATGTACGACGACAAAGGAAGTTTGGGATAGACTTCGTGAACTGTATTCTACAGACGAGGATCTTGAACATTCTATCCAAACCTTGCTTCTATCTGAGTTTGGAGAATTCAGGCAAGGGGCCGAAGAAACAGTGACCCAGACGTTTGATCGCTTCAATCATCTTCTCAGCAAGATGATCAAACACGATATTGAAAGGAAGCTTATCGAACAGAAGGTTACTTTCTTGAACGGATTGAGGTCTGAATGGAGAGCAGTGGTTTCGACAGTCAAAGCTCATGAGCAGTTTAAATCATACTCTTTGGCGAAACTGGTGGGTATTCTAAAGTCCCAAGAGAAGATTGTGGTTCAAGAGAAGAACGTCGTTTCGAGTCTTGGTTCGTTGGCCCTCCTATCTAAAAGTAAAGCTGTAATGGAGGATGAAGAGCTTAACTTGGAGGAATATGATCTCACGTCTGAGGATTATGCCATGATGGTGTCAAATCCTAAGAGGTTCATAAAGAAGAGATTTCCCAGCAACAAAAACCGAAACTGGCAGGGAAGCTACAGCTCTGAAAAAGTGAACAATGAACCGAAGGCTGAGGAGCCCAAGAAGGAACCGAAGGCAGATAGCGATTCCAGAGTAAGCTGTTTCTACTGTGGTGGCAAAAACCACTACGCTAAGGACTGTGTTCTTAAGAAGATGGCTGAAAAGGACGATGGGAATGATGAGGAAGCCGTGCTGCAGAAGAGACTGGATGAGTTGAGAAAGAAGAAGTCTACCGCTAACCCTTCTATTAATGCTCTTATTGTGCAGGGTTCGGTTAATGATGATGAGTTCGGCAGCACAAAAGTTTGGTCTACCAACTCAGAAGACGAAGAAGTGAGGAAGCCTACCCATGGAAAGGAATATGTGGCTAAGGAGGAAAGCAGGGGAGGAAAATGCTTCATGGTGACTGACGTATCTCAAATGAGGGGATACAACACCGATGGTGGAAGCGATAGACCGAAGGTACAGGAGGATATGTGCTTTACGGCCAAACCACTCAGCCAGCAGTTCAATGAGCTCGATGAACTGATAAAGAAGGTACAATCTGTTTTTATTTCATCTAAAGTACCACCATCCTCATATGAGAAAGAACTAAAAATTGTTAATACAAGAATTTCTCATTTAGATAGTAGCTTAACTCAAACTCGAGTCACCAATTCTAACCTGACTGATCAATTAAGCAGGGTGGCGTCGAAGAGTGAGGAGCGGCGAATGTGGATTGAGTTAAAAGAGTCGGAATTAGTTAAAGTTAAAGACGAAAACATTTATTTGCAGAGAGACAATTTAAAATTGTTAAAACAACGAAATGTTTTTTGTTTAATAGCTAAACGTTTATATTCCAATATTACTCAACTTCACTTGGATTGTGAGATAGGCCAAAAGATCCATCGCATGATTTTGCCCTTCCTAGAATTTAAGGAAGATGAAATCGATGCCGAAGCCTACAATTGTGAGAATGTGATATCGTCTGATGATGTCAATCCGACCTACATGTATGGACTGGACAAAATTGAGTCCTTCATTAAATCCAAAGACCACAAGGACATGCTCAAAAATCTTTTGGACGAAAATGACAGACTTAAACTGAGAACCGAAACCATGCAAAAATTTGACTCTCTAAACACCAACGTAAGCTCAGAAAACAAAATCAATGTTGAAAATGCATCTGAGCTTAACGAGGACGAAAACATGAGTGAAATTTCTGTAGAGGATACGGTTGACTGCTCAGAATTTGTTAAAAGCGAAACTGAAAACCACAAAAATCTAATTTCTGAAAATTCCGTGGAGTTCGCTAGATTGTCCAAACAAAAGTCCCCGAAATTAGTAGAAAAATCAGTTGTATATCAAAAGGTCAGGACCACTCCGAATCAAGTATACAAGGTGACTGGAGTAACCGAACATCAAACAGCTGAGCTCACAGACATTGTAAACGAAGACAATGCGGATGGCTGTGATGAGTACTTCTGGGAAGCTCCAATAGATAATGGAAACGAAACTGTTGGCCTATCTGAAAGAACCTCCTGGATGAGAAAAGGGAGATACATACCTGAACCCTTGAATAAGCCGGATAATTTCAATGAGCCAAGCACCAGTGGTACGAAAGATATTCCTAAGGAGAATGATAGTTCGGCAAAAGAAGACATTTTCTCTACTCCAACAGCACAAAGTGGAACTTCTTTAGACATTCCTTCCAGTCTCTCAGTGCAAACTGGATCTTCTTCGGATATTCCCTCTGCTCCCTTGGCTCAAAGTAAAACTCCTGAAGTTCAAAAGGAACCAGCCAAGGAGAAACCGAAAACGAAAGCTAATATTCATCATCAACCTAAGTAGATGAGGGATAGGAAGATTGAAAGGAACCAAAGATACAGGAAGAACCTTTCTGAAAGGAAACAATTCTGGCACTCCCAGAATGCATACTACTCACACCAAGACAAGAATCTGAAGTATGAAAACAATCCTGTAAGAAAGCCTGAATGTTCCAACAACCGAAAGTCAAGGTTCGGTTCACAAGAGAATACCAACCGAAGGCAAAGGTTCGGTTCACAAGAAAATACCAACCGAAGGCAAAGGTTCGGTTCTGAAAAGGACTACAACCGAAACCACAAGTTCGGTTCCAAGAACAACTCCAACCGAACGCAGAGGCTCGGTTCTGAAGACAAAAGAGAACAAGACTCCAAGGTCAGTCCCTCCAATGATCAAAAGCAAAAGGGTCACCTAGAGTCACCAGCCAGGAAGTCCTCTCCATCCAAACTCTCTCATTCTAATTCTTCTCGTTCTATTAATTCTTCTACTTCCACCGATTCATCTCCATCTTGCTCTAAAGCTAATTCCGCTAGTTCTCAAAAATCTCATTCGTCAGCTGAACAAAAGGGAAAGCAGAAGGTCAATGAGTCCAAACCAAAGTTCAAACCGAACTCACCCAACCCTAAATAATAAAAGTCTTTACCATTAAAAAGAAAGATGAAACAACTCTAATAAAACGAACATATCTAGTTGACATCTCTCTTACTATTCCCGTTCCCATGAAAAGCTCACATGGACCCAAGAAACTTTGGGTTCCTAAATCTGCTTAATTTTTGCAGGTTATAAGTGACGAGCAGTTTGACGAAGAATGGTACATCGATAGTGGCTGCTCGCGTCACATGACAGGGAGGAAAAAGGAGCTCAGGGAATACAGATCTCTTGCAAATGGTGGCAACGTCAAGTTTGGAAATAACTCTTTCGGCACCATAAAGGGATATGGAATGATAACAAACGGAGACTTCACTATAAGGAAGGTGGCCTATGTGGAAGGACTCCAACACAACCTCATCAGTGTATCTCAGCTTGTTGGAGGTACAGGTCTCAAAGTCTCATTCGATGATGAAGGTTCTGAAATCATAGAGAAAAAGACAAAGAAAGTGATTCTCAAGTCAGAGCGAAAGGGTGAAATGTTTCCTCTGAACATGAAACCCATCAAAGGAAACCCAGCAATTTGCCTGCTATCAAAAGCTCAATCCGACGAAAGCTGGTTGTGGCATCGAAGACTCTCTCATCTCAATTTCAAAGATATCAACCGACTTGTCACTGGAGGTCATGTTAGAGGTCTTCCATTGCTCAAGTTCGACAGAGAGCATTTGTGTGCCGCATGCGAAATGGGAAAGCAGAGTCGTCAAAATCACCCATCTGTAATCAACACAAAAGTTGTTGAACCACTCGAATTACTTCATATCGATTTGTGTAGTCCTTCATCTATCGAAAGCATCGGTGGTAGCAAGTATATTCTTGTTATCGTTGATGACTTTTCACGATTTGCATGGGTATTCTTTCTAAAGCTCAAATCTGAAGCGACTTAAAAGCTGAAAGTGTTTATCAAGCAAATTGAAGTCCAGCTCAAGAAGGTCGTTCGCAACATCAGGAGCGACAATGGTCTTGAATTCAAGAACAGGGAGTTTGAAGAGTTTCTTGCAGAAAAGGGAATTAGTCACAATTTCTCAGCTCCCTACACACCACAACAGAACGGAATAGTCGAAAGACGAAACCGATCTTTGTGTGAAGCTGCCCGAACTATGCTAAGTTTCGCTTCCTTACCTCTTTATTTTTGGGCTGACGCTATTTCTGCTGCTTGTTTTACTCAGAACAGGTCTTATCTCAATAAGCGATTCACGCTCACACCATATGAGATAATAAACAACAGAAAGCCCAATGTGAAATTTTTCCATGTGTTCGGCTCAAGGTGTTTCATCCTTAACTCTAAAGAACACCGCAACAAGTTTGATGTCAAAGCCGACGAGGGAATCTTTCTGGGTTACTCGCTCACATCCAAGGCGTACAGGGTCCTAAACAAACGTTCAAGAAGGATTGAAGAGACATACTATGTGACTTTTGACGATAGCTATGTCAAGAAGCTGCAGGCCAAAGAAGACACTGCCGGGGAAATCTTTCCTCAAACTGGCCAAGTCACAGTCTCGATCGCCAATTTATACGAGAAATTCCTGGAACTCTTTGATGAACCGGAAAAAGCTTCTCTCTCAGAAGCAGGTGCAGCTGACAACAAAGTTGATCATACGAAGCAAATTGTCGAAGATGCTGCAAGAAGAATGCATGAAGGAGAATCGCCCACTGATGAATCTCCATCCAACAATATTTCAGTCGAAGGGGAGCCAAGTTCTCATGTCGAGGGGGAGCCAAGCTCACAAGTCCAGGGGGAGCCAGGCTCTACAACTTCAACCGAAGGTCCTTCACCAACCGAAGGTGCCTCTCCAACCGAAGGTGCCTCTCCAACCGAAGATACCTCTCCAACCGAAGGTGCTTCAACCTCTGAAAGTCCAGCACCACAAGAAACCCCTGAACCTCATGTTTCTCAAGACTCATCAATTGAGGGGGAGCATAATGATTTGACGCTTGATTACGATAGCCAATCTGAGCCAGAAGAAATGATCAATGCTGAATTAGACCCAACCTTTGATCCGAATTACCCTCCCCTTACCAAATGGACCAGAGATCATCCTATCTCTCAAGTAGTTGGTGATGTATCTGAAAAGGTTCTGACCCGATCTCAACTGAAGGCAAAACAGACATCCTTATTTTCAAAGGTTGAGTTTTGTATGTTTAACTCATTCGTATCAAAAGTTGAACCGAAGACAGTTAACACTGCCCTCGATCACTCTGATTGGGTTCAGGCAATGCAAGACGAACTGAACGAGTTTGAAAGGAACAAAGTCTGGCGCCTCATTCCAACTCCTCCAGATGCTTCGGTTGTTGGTCTCAAATGGGTTTTTAGGAACAAAATGGACAAGGAAGGTAATGTCATAAGGAACAAGGCTCGTCTGGTGGTTAAGGGATACTGTCAAGAGGAAGGGATAGACTATGAAGAGACTTTGGCTCCAGTAGCTAGGCTAGAATCCGTTAGAATATTTCTGGCTTATGCTGCTCACAAAAACTTTGAGGTTTTCCAAATGGACGTTAAGTGTGCATTTCTCAATGGAGAACTCGAAGAAACTATATATGTGGAGCAACCTCCTGGGTTCGTGAACAAAAAGTATCCAAATCATTGCTATATTCTGGATAAAGCTGTGTACGGCCTCAAACAAGCTCCGAGAGCCTGGTATGAAACGCTTACAAAATTTTTAAAGATGTCTAAATTTAAACAAGGTTCGGTTGACCCAACCTTCTTTCGCAAAAAGGAAGGTAACCACCTTATGATAGTTCAAATTTATGTCGATGACATCATCTTTGGCTCCACGAATCCCAGCTTAACAGCTGAATTCAGAAAGCTGATGGAGACTAAGTTTGAAATGAGCTCAATGGGTCCTATTAACTTTTTCCTTGGTTTAAACATAAGACAGGGACCCGAAGGCATCTTTATTAATCAGGAAGCTTACACGAAGACTCTCCTAGCGAAGTTTGGCATGATGGGAGACTCAAAAGTCAAAGTCCCAATGGCATTCGGCACCAAGCTTACCCCATCTCTAGACAAACCGGCTGTCGATATCACGCTCTATCGTCAAATGATAGGCTCACTGATGTATCTAACTGCTAGCAGGCCTGATATCATGTTTTTTGTGTGTTATTGTGCTCGATTTCAGGCAAACCCACGTGAACCTCACATGCTTGCAGTGAAGAACATCTTGCGCTATCTCAAGCGAACCACCTCCTTAGGTCTATGGTATCCATCCAACTCAGGCTTCTTCGTTCAAGCCTATTCTGATGCTGAACTTGGAGGATGTGGACTCGACCGTAAAAGCACAACTGGTGGCTGTCAATTTCTTGATGGGAAGTTGGTCAGCTGGCAATCCAAGAAACAAACGTGTGTGTCGTTGTCTACTGCCAAAGCGGAATACATTGCCGCTGCATCCTGCACATCACAAGTGATTTGGATCCAGAGTCAACTTCGAGACTATGGACTCAATATGAAGAAGATCCCACTATATTGTGACTCTGAAAGTGCAATTAGGATCTGTCATAACCCAGTGCAACATTCTAAAACCAAACACATAGCACTGAGGTATCACTTCATCAAAGATCATGTGGAAGATGGAAATGTCGAAGTTTACTTTGTAAGAACCACTGATCAACTGGCTGACGTCTTTACCAAAGCTCTTCCTGAAGCATCATTCAATAAAATATTGCAAGGGTTAGGTATGATGGAATCAGAGTCAGTACCTCACACTACCTCTCAAACTCCAACGTAAGAAGCGAAATCAACCGAACGTTCGGGTTCGGTTCAACCATCTGAATCGCTCATTACTTCAAAGGTAGTTTTTCTGAGTTGTATATTCTCTTTGTACAAGATGTGTTTTTCTTTATGTAAAAAGTTTTTCCAAATTGCATATCCAGACTCTTCAGTTTTCCTAAAATTTTCCCAAATCGAAACGAACCGAAGGTTCGGGTTCGGTTTTTCAAAATTTGGTGGAACCGAAACCAACCGAAGGTTCGGGTTCGGTTTTTCAAAATTTGGTGGAACCGAAACCAACCGAAGGTTCGGGTTCGGTTTTTCAAACTTTTGTGGAACCGAAACCAACCGAACGTTCGGGTTCGGTTTTTCAAAATTATCTTTTATTTTTTATTTTTTTCTTATAATATTCAAAAACTCCAAAAATACTTTAATCAATTTTTCTTGTGTGCTCATTCGTTTATGGGGATATATTTGTTGACTACTTTAGTGTCCCTAGAAGCATGCTGCTGTATGTGTCCCAAGCCTCATAAGATTTTGAATAATAGCCTTCATGACCTGGTATACACAAACCTTGTCTTCCCAATAAGGCTAACCCATTTATTCTAATCGTGAGCTACCTCACTCTTTTCTCACATGAGTTAAGAGTTTTCTGCTTGGTCCTTTTTTTTTTTTTCGCAGCAGAGTTACTATATCTTCTTAAACCATCTCCATAACTCTTCTCCACTACATTCATTTCATCAACGTAACCCTTGAGACTCTCAGAAATTACCACTGAGGTTTATGGTTACACAACATCTGTGTTTATGATCTTAGTTTCGTGTCACTACGAGCTGAGTGAAACCCAAAATTCAACACCCAATGAATTGACGGTGAACAATCAAATTGCTCAAGCATTCACTAAAGGATTGTCGAAAGTACCCTAATGAAATCTCAAATTTTCTTTTGTGTGATTCCTATGAAATCGTTAAATACCATAACATTTCTTCCCTTAGGATCCAGTTTTTAATTATTTTTTCTAAGATTTTAAACTAATCTAAGCCAATACAAAACAAATTCCTACCTACTTGTTCAACAGGCTACACCGGTCTCACAAGTACTTTATTCACTTTCTTTCTTATATCAAGAATAGAATTGATGAATCAAAGCGAAACCACCCTTATTTAGCCTAATTAAAAGAAGCCTTTCAACATTTATTAATAAGTGTTTGATCGTAATTCAACGGGATTCCACACTAACACTTTGAGGTCTCTCTTGACTTTGAAGGAAGAGATTCGTGCCCAGGATCATCAGTTTCGTGTCATTATTGGCATCACAAAATATCCTTAAAAAATTGCTTTATTTCTTTTTGTTTTACACTCTTTGCACGAAAATCTTTGATTTTCCCAAATTCCGTTGCTAATTATTTACAGGCTGGATTCTACTTTCGTGGTTAATTATGGAACTGTGGTCAAAAACAATCCACGTGGCAATTTTATTCAAAAATGGCGTTTAAAAGGGATAAGACGAAAGGTTGCTGACTCGGCGGGAGATTAAAAGGATTGAATTTCAAACGACAGTAAAAAGTGGGCGCGTGTGAATGTGAAACGGCCGCGCTTTTACTGACACTTATGGACGCGTGTGCGATATCCAAGCGTCATCTCTCTGGCACTAAAGGCGCGTGTGGAAATGGAAACGGTTCCTCTCTCTGAAACGGCGCTTGTTGGGTAGCGTGATCCTAGGAATCTGACACTCTCTCTCCTACGTGATCATCGCATAAAAGATATGAAACGATTTTTCTCTCTCCAATTCCTCACTATAAAAGGCAGTCTACAACACCATTTACCTTTTTACTGCCTTCGGATTTTCTGAAGAGCAAAAATCTACAGAGCCTTCACTGTTCATCTTCTTCTCCAACCTGCAACAATGGCTGAATCTTCTTCCGTCCATGCTACCTCTCAGATTCTTCCCATTCGACCCCAACAATGCCTGGTCATTGATCTGAACCCACTGGCGTATGATTCCTATATGTCGCCGGTCATTGAATGCCTCAAGTACTCCCAGCTTGCTCCTGCATTGTCAAGAATTGAACGGTGCCAATGGTGGCCTTATCACAGGTCTATGCGACGGCTTACTACGACAAGGCTGTCGACCGGATATTCTTTGAGGTGGCTCAACACAAGACTTTGATTTCTCGCCCCCGTTTCTGTACTATGCTAGGGTTTGCTGCTGACCCATCGCGAGTTCACCCGGAGACGATTCCGGTTGGGATGCTGTTTGGCATGTTTTACAACATGGGATATACAGAAGTTCTCTCCTCCGTCCCCAAGTTCAAAAAGTCTTGCTTGCCGCCACAGTGGAATGGCTTATTTACCGTCCTTTTTAAGGGTCTGTCAGAGAGGAGCTCAAGATCTGACGGTGCAAGTCGTCTTTTCCTTTCGATAATGTATGGGGTGTATAACGGGATAAACCTGGACTATGGGTTTGTCCTATGGCAACAGCTGATTCAGAGCCTCTCTTCTTCTTCCCGACACTCTGAGGTGTCGTTGGCCCGGTTCTGGATCTTGATCACAAGATGGGCCATGGACAAGTTCAATGTTCCAACAGCCGATGGTGCATCGATGTCTTCTATTGGTACGTTTCATACCAAGAAGATCATCGTATCCGATGCATCCAAATTTTCATTCATTGGCTCTATCCCGGAGTCGATGTATGCCGATGTGCCCGCCGATAGCAGATTGATCAGGACGATCAAGGAGTTTAGGCCAACTGGTCCGAGAGAATTGACACCGGACATGCTGCGATCGATTCATGACGCCGATAAACCGGTGGCCAGGGGGAAAAAGGCAGACAAGGGAAAGCAAATGTCCAAAGCTCCAAAGGGACCTTCTCCCAAGAAGCGAAAACAAAAGAAGGCTGCTTCATCCCCACAGCCGAAAAGGAGGAAGACCCAACCGAAGCGAAAGCTCATTATTCCCTCCTCTTCAAGCGAATCCGAAGATGGGAGTTCGGACTCTGAAGGATCACAAGGAGACGAATCTCCTCAACGAGGCAACACACCACCTCGGTCCCCAACCCCAGAGATGGAACTTCATCAATCCCCAGTTCCTTCACCTCCACCAACTATTCCTATTTCCATTCCCACCATAAACCCTACTATTCCACCAACATCTTTCCCTATACCACCACCCATTTTCACCACATCAACCGAAACACCACCAGTTACCGAAACCCCTCCTGTAACCGAACCACCACAAACCGAAACCGAAACTCAACCACCACCCGAAACTACCCCACCCCACACTCAAACTCAACATACACCAACCACAACACCCCCAACTTCTCCACCCCCTCCATCTCTAGAAAATGCCTCTGATGGAGATGATACTTATCTCGGCGGAGAACACATGAACTTTGATTCGGTCTACTATAGTCCGTTTCAAGTTCAGAGTGACGAGGAGGATGATGCTCCAGTAACAAAGAAGCATCTTCGCGAGCTTAACGAGAAGGTTGATCAACTTCTCGCCTCCTCTTCCAACCAGCAGTCATCTTTATCTGAAGTTGCCCTTCAGAAGATCGTTGACGCCTTCTCCAGGGCTCAACATGATTCCGTAGCCTCAGCAACTGCTGCAATCGATGCCTCCACCCGAGCCTATGAGGCAGCGACCGAAAAAGTCGATAAACTATTCACTGACGCTTCTGTCCTGCTGAAGTCCTTGCAGGAGAGCGCCGAAGCCACTAAGACAACTCTGGAACCAGTTGTTCAACAATTGGCCAAGTTTGTCTCGACGGAGCTGTCTTCGTTCGCTACCCTCAGACAACATATTAGCGACGACAACTCGGCACTTCGTGCCTCCATCGATGCCGGCCTGGCAAAGCTACAAGAGGATCTTGCAGCTGAAAATTCTCTGATGGACGTCTTGGCGACCAAGACTACTGCCCTAAAGGTCAAGAGCACGCAGCTTTCCAACTCCGAACAACAATTGGAAGCTCTTCGATCTGAAAGGGAGGTAATAAAGACGTGTGTTTCGGATGTCCATGCATTCTTATCAAACATCCTGGAAGCACACGACCCCATCCTAAACTACTCGGTGAGGCGCACCCTCGCTGAAAAACTCTCTCCGACCATGGACCTTTTAAGCAAGATTGAAGGCCTACTGAGTTTCGTGTCCATTCCGAAACAAGGGGGAGATGAGAAGAAGGGATCGAAACCACCTCCTTCCTCCAAAGCTACTCACACAACCGAACCACCTAAGACTGGTCATGCTTCGGGTTCGGGTGTGAAGAACAAGGGCAAAAACATAGCTGAGGAAGATGAAGAAGAAGATGAAGACATGGAGACCATTGCTGACATGTTAAAACGAAAGAACAGTCGCAATGCTGATGATGATGCCAGTCGTGTGGCGCGTGAAGCTGAAGAAGCCGAACGAATGCAAAAAGAAGCCCACGATCTCCTTGAGAGCCGAAAGCTGCTCTTCGCTGCCTGGACCAGGGATCGTTTGATAAAAGAGGCCATAGATACTCCAAGCATACTATGGCTCGAGCCGGTTATATCATTCGACTGCAACAACTCTATCGATTCGCAGTTTGACATGCCGCTGACTCGAAAGGCGTTCATCTTCCACGCCTTCTCTAACATTTTTGAAGTCCCGCATCCGAACGATGAGCTTGACAGGGAGCTTGTTGACTTCTATCTGGAGTCCGCTCGCCCACAATACCTCACCTGGAGCGCCCAGAAGATTGTGAACGTTCGGGTGCTGAAGCCTTATGCCGTGGGGAGATTCACAAACGTTAAGTTCAAGCTCATCCGAGGATCTGCAAGAACTGCCCACATCATCTCCTTGGCGGATCTGCCGAATCTGAATCCTCATGATTGGATTGTCTTGTACAATATCCTGCTGACAGATGACACCGAATATGGTCCCATCATAGACCATGTCAAAAGGATGTTAGCATGCTACATCATGGAGGTTGCCCTAATGGATCAGGAGGTCGCCACAGTCTTCAAGAAGAAACCGAAGATAGCTCCTGTGGGATCGGCCAATGATCTCAACCAAATGAAAATGGGCAAGATTGATCCGAGGCGAAACTCGGTGATGTTCACTAGAGCTGAAGGACAGAAATGTCTCTTCGCTTTAGCTGACAAACACCTTTACACCACAGCTTGCTTGGAACATGTTTTATCAATTATCAAGCGGTGTAAAGAGAATTCGGCTGATGATGTCAAGTACTTCAGCGACATGATCAATTGGTACATTCGGTTTAGACAGACCATCCTCTCCATAACCAAGTGTCTGTTTAGCACTGTGAAAAAGAAGGTACCTGCTTCAGCTGCTGGCCCAAGTAACAAGTGAAGGTCTCGCTCCAAATTGACGCAAAGGGGGAGATTGTTGAGCTGAAGATTATTTTGATGTTGCGTCTTTTGGGCTCGTTAGTTTAGCCATGTATACTCCGGTTTGGGCCTTTCCAACCGAGAGCCTTTTATGTATTGTATATAAGTTAATGCTTGCATGCATATTAGGTCAACGAGATAGAGGTTAACGTTTTTAGAGAATAACGATAGAGAGCTTAATGATAGTAATTTCAAGGTTTCTTTAATCGTTCTTGTAACCTACCAATCCTCTACAGTTGATGTTCTTAATCGAGCTCTTCTGAGGATTTTGTTTTAATCATTCGACTCGTTTGATTCAATCTTGTCTTGTTCTTTTTATTGCGTTCTTACTGTTTTTATATTCATATACTTGTTCAAGATCTAATCGATCTTCATAGATTAAAGGTTGTTTTAATCCCATCATTGTTGACTATGAGTTGGTTGTGAATTGATTGTACGAAAACGCATCAGTAACTTGATGTCATAAAATGTGCCTTTGTGTATGATTCAACAAGTAGTTAGTACACGTATATGAGTCGAATTTTATTTGTTCCTTTTAGTTCTTGGAGGATTAGAAGCGATATATGGGACCTTCGATGATTTTGTTTTGATCTATGTGTTGGGCCGGGTCAGAACCAAATTGATGTGTTGAGTTTAGTTCTATGTCAAACAAATCGTAAATCGGGAAACAAACTGTTGGACAATAAGTACGACTTTGTTCCATGTATTTGTCCAACTGATATCTTGAGAACAGAGGATTATATGATCACTTATCTAAAACGACAGTTCATAGTTTAACAGAGTTTTAAGAGCTATGATTGCTGGTCGGTTCCTAAAGTCATACTTGCAACTATAGTTATCAGACTTATCCAAGTGGGAGACCGTTGGATAAGGTGTCTAAGTCCGTAACTATATATGGTATGTACTTGACCCGACCCGACATGGTCCATTTGGGTTGTACTTCACCAAAACAATTTGTATGGATAATCTTTTGAGAATAGTATATTTATGATTTATTAATATATTATAAGTTATAATCTATTAATATGAAATCATATTATTTAATTAGTATTGATCAAGAATTAATTTGGAATTAATTTAGTGATCAAAAGAAACTAATTAAATATGGACTCTTATATATAGAATGGGGCAAAGTTCATTTAGGATGGGATAAGCTTGCATGGATAGTCCATGGAGTTTTTAACCCATGGATCCTATGGAAATAAAAGGTCATGGGTATTAGGGTGTGCATAGATGTAACCCCAATCCACCATACTATATAAAGAGGTCTTTGTCACATGAAATTGTTGGATTAGTGTCTAAGTACATAACTATTTTGGTATGTACTTGACCCGATGGTGCATGGTCCTTTTGGGTTGCCTTCACCAAAGCAACTTGATAGGATGAATTATGGAGAGAAAGGATTAAATATTATTTATTAATATATTATGAGAATAATATATTAAAGAAGAAATCATATTGTTTAATTAATATTAGTCAATAATTAATTGGTAATTAGTTTTGTGACTAAAAGAGATTAATTAAACTTAAGGGACTGGAATTGTAATTATAAGATAATTGCAATTGGGCCATGGATTGCCTTATATTAAGGAGTGGACGAATTCTATGGGGAAACCCATAAGAAATCGTCCAAGGCCTTAAGGAAAGGGATCCATGGGTTGCTTAGGGCTTAAGCATCCAAATTAGGGTTTCCTTGTTAGATAACCCTAATAGCCTAACTATATATACATCCCTTATGACCCAAAAACATGGCCAAGACTTCTCCTAGGGTTTCACACGTTTTAGGGCAGCCTCCTTCACCTCTCCTCTTCATCCTCTTGCTCTTGGTGTTTGTGAACCATTAGAGGAGTGACATTTGTGACTCTAAGCTTTCTAAAGTCAATACAAGGAGGAATTGGGATTGTTATTGCTACATAACAATAAAGGTAATATCTTAAACCTATTCTCATGTTAATATGATTACTTGAATGCTAGAATTAGGGTTTATAGTCTTGGATAACTTGCATGTACAATAGAGAAACCTAGATCCAAGCATTAGGGTTTGTATGAGCACATAGGATGTTCTTATAGTAAAAACCCATCAGTGGTATCAGAGCCTAGATTGGTTTCTATTGTATTGATGCCATGTATGTTGAAAAAAATTCGTTTTTTGTGGTTCTGCATCATGGACTCTGCGAGTCCCACTGTGGACTCAACGAGTTGCCCCTACTTGGCGAGTCCATGGGGGTACTCGGCGAGTTCGAGCGTCAGATGGAGCTATTTTCGGGATTTCTTTTTGTTTATCTTTTAGATACTTGGCTTTATCATATTAGATCAATATAAATCCAATTTTATGATATATATGACTATATTCTTGATCTAATTGAAGATATTTATCAATTAATAAAATATTTGTTTCCTTATGTGATAATTGATTAATTATTTTGATTAAATTGGTAAATTGTTTTGCAAGAAATCATTAAATAAATCATATATGGATAATTGTGTGATTAAATGTTAATTAAGATTATTTGTTATTTGATCCTTGTGTTATGAAAAGTTTCATATTTTCCCCTTTTAGGTTTTATAGTTTAAATTTGAACTCAAAAGTTTAGTTTTGAAATTTAAATAGTTGAAACCCTAATGTTTTGAAATGGTTCAAAACTTGCCCTCAAGTTTTGGAATTTAAATTTTGATTAATAGTTTAATTTTGATGTATATTTAAATTCTAAACCTAATGTTTTGAAATGTTTCAAAACTTGCCCTCAAGTTTTGGAATTTAAAAGTTGATTAAAAGTTTAATTAGGAATGTTAAATTCTAAAACCCTAGTATTGTTTTGAAAAAGTTCAAATCACACCCTTATGGTTTTATTAATTAATTAAGGTGTATAATTAAAAGAGGTTTAATAAATCCATAAAAGTTTTGGTTTACAATTTAATTGAATTAAAAGTATAATTGTTAAATTTGACCACCTAGTATTTTAAAAGTTGCAAAATACACCCTATACTATATATAACATTAAAAGTCTAACATTATATATATGTATGAGTAAAAGTCAGTCTTACCGTTAGTAGGCCTCATTCGCGAAGCTGGTCTATAAGGGGTGTCTAAGGAAATTGCCTATAAAATGGCGATTGAATGGGTATCCACTCTTACCCACCGCAGTCTTGACTAGTGGAGGGTCGTTAGCCGAATGGGTAGGATAGGACGAAGCCTTCCATCATAAGTATAATGAAGTATAAAAGTAACTAAATGTTTTTCAAATTCCCAATCTTAGTTACTTAGGCAAAGTGAATTGATGCAATTCCATGAAATTACACTTTGTGCCCTTGCGAAGACGTTAATGGAGCGTGTGTGGTTTACCGGCACACTAAATGGTTCTAAGCAAAGGTAGCAAAGGGTGACTCAATGTTTGTCATAGTTTGGTGGAGCGTGTGTGGTTTACCGGCACATCGAATAGGTGACTGAAACATGTGAGGTCACCATGTAAGTTTGCATGGTTATTCACACCCGCTTTGTGATCCTCGGCATCCCAATCACAAACAAGAGGGGCATATCGAGATTTAAACATGCCATTGAAGTGTTCAATGAATCTCAAAGGATCTAGGAGTTTTCATAGATTTAAAACCTAAATTTCTTTTTCGTTTTTCATGGTGGAACTTAGTGAATCGTCATTCACTTACCTTCAAATGTTCTGCAATTTGGGTTACGCATCCCTTTCCCGAGTTGTAGAATATTGTGTTGGGTCCTAGCCTTAGTATCTCATTTGGGTGATTTACTAAGGACTCAATCAATCAACTAACTTGAATTTGTTTCTCCCGTTTTGTAGATGTCAAAGTTCGACAACTATGGTCTTCCCAAATCCCGTGGAACAAGCATTCCACATGAAGATGGTATTCCACGATTCGATCAAGGAACAAGAAATCATGCTTCACTTCCTCCACCTCCTCCAATTGTTCTCTCTAACCCACAAGATCGAAGAATTGAAAGGTTCAACATCACTAAAGCCCTATTGGAAATGAAACATGAAGATGGTAAACCCGTGTGTGCCCACATTCTAGGAATGAAATCACACATTGATAGGTTGATAATGTTGGGTGTGTCATTCCCGGATGAGTTGGCTGTGAACTGGGTTTTGCAGTCACTGCCTGAATCATATAATGAGTTCAAAAGAAAGTATTATATGATGGATCATGACCATATCCTCATTGACCTAACTTACAAGCTCATTGCTGTTGAATCAGAAATGATTTGGCGAAGCAATGGAGCGTATTTGTTGGGAAAGTCAACCGACCATGCTTCGGAGGACGTTCTAGGAGAATCGACATGCGTTTGGTGCCAAGAGAAAGGGCGTTGGATAGAAGTCTGCCCTAAGAGCTTGAAGATTCCAGAATATGGGAGAGTCAAAGAGTATGGCTATGCTTCAGGTAAAATCCACTATCTAACTCCATTAAGTTCCTATTCGTTGATTCTTAATACATGATGTGATAAGATTGAATTTGAATGTTTTACAGGATCGATGAAAAGAAAGGAAGCTTGATGAAAGAGAAAGATGAGTCTAATCACAAAGAAATGGATCTCAATCGCATGGACTTGAAGATTAGATTTTGAGCTTAGATAGTTATGATAGAGTTGTTAGGAATTTTATTTTTGAATACATAGTTTTCAATGGATTTTGCATTGTAAGGACAAATGTTTTCCGCTGCTTTTATAAATAAAATAAATTTTGGTTTGACTTATTTATTTATTTGTTTATTTCCTTGCAATGAAATCATTATGAAAATTGATGTTTGCATATTTCTACAACGAGTGGATATGATTCTTATTTATGATAATTATGGAAAGGTCGAGAATTTACCAAGTAGGGAGAGTTTCTCATCGCCCAAGTTTCAATTGGACAGAAACTTGGAATCACGCGACTTGGTTGCACGATGAATGAGAAATTTCATATTTGGAAATAAGACTAATTCATTGACAAAGTGTCAAGTGAAGGACTAGGAGATCAAGTACACAAAGTTGTGTGTTGATCAAAGTCCACCATAAGAGTAACAAAGAAATTCGTCATGGTTTACTAAAGGTTTAGTAAATATGATTACACTTATAAGATTAATTGTAATTGTGAATTGATTAAAAAGGTTTAAATCAATAGCAAAACGAATAAGAAGAGTCAAGTAGGTAGAAAGATAAAAGTTTCTCCATTCTAAGAAGAAGGGAGAGTAGCTTTTATGCTTTATGATAGGTCTTAATGATTAATAACTATATCTCAATTGATCCTCTAAGTGAGTCTCGGTACAATTGTATTTCTAAGAAGAGGAATCAAGGATTGAAGAAATGGTCAAATCAAGAAGTCAATCATACTTCGTTCCAAAACAAGTCTTAGAGTTAAGATTGTGACATTGAGTGATAAGTATTAGGAAGGTTTATAACATTCATCAAAAGTGGAAAGTTGTGATGGCTTGGATAAGACAAAGACCAACTAGGACCAATTTATGAAGTGTTTTGATAAAAGCTACACTAACTCTTGAATATTTAATTGTCAAGAAATGTTTATTGACAAGAGAATCTTATATGTCAAGGAGTCAGTGGGAGTCTTAATGGTCTTGAAAGGTTTCAAGAACAAATCAAAATAGACCTTATCGATCATCACTAGCACACGAGTTGAGGTTTACAACCTATCGTGTTGACATTATTTTGTTTCTGTGCTGTTCCAATTGAGTTAATTATGCATGTGAGTCCTATGAGTTCTCATTTGAATGCATAAAAGGCAAGGACCTTGATCAATGAAAAGTACATTGATAGGAAAAGGTGAGTGGCTTAACTACTTGGAAGACATGGTGGGCAGCTGTGCTACCATAAGGCAAGAAATTAAGATTAAGGAAGTTCGGTCCATATGAGCTTGAATTTGTCGTAAATTTTGATTTTGACAAATTCACATGGATAGGAACACATACACCATTAAAATCTGAGTGTCATAAGATTACCTCCTTCATGAAAATGATTGTGAGTAAATGCTTTCACTAAGAAAGATTTTAAGAAGATAGTGATTGTAAAACCGCATTCTCGAATTCGATTATGGTTACGGTATCCCTTTCCATGATTTCAATTGTGAGGTTTGACAATTACTCTTAATTGTTTAGACACACATATGAACTATCTAAGGCAAAGTTGTATAAATTCAAGAAGCCTTGATAAAAGATTATCAAAACATTTGGTATTAGAAACATGAACTTAAGAAATTTAATAAGTATTGTTTTTCTGGAAGTTAAGCTGGTTTCTGAATAAATGTCAATGCTAGTGGGAGCATAAGTGTTATGTTCATAATAATCATCATGATAGTGGGAACATAAATGTTATGATTGCATGATTATTAAGGCAAGTATTGCAAGTTAGCAATATTAATTATAGAAAACAAGAGTTATACTTTGCAAAGTCGCAATGGTTGTAAAGTTGTTTTGCTATAATTAAGGGAGAGAATATTATGCTTCATTTCCAATTTAAAGGTTTAGGTTGTGAAATGTTAATAAATTTAGTCAAGGAAACATAGTGTGTTCTCAAATTTCGATTATGATTACGGCATTCCTGTTCATAGTTCGAATTTTGAGAATGTAGCACATTAAATATTATTGCAGAAGATTGATAAAGTATCGAATCTTCGTGTAAGACATTATGCATTGTGTCCCATACGCTTCGGGTATAGGATTGATTGCAAATGCTATAATATTTGACCATTCTAAAAGTTTCCAAATGTCTAGCGCATTTAGAGGGAAAAAGGACAGGAATCGGTTTTGACTAAGATAATTAAACAACTATCAAAGGACAATCCAAAGTTCGCCGAGGATTGGTCGCTTGTGAGTAGTTAGAAGTATAGTATTGGATGGACCATATCGACATTATTATGAATAGAAAAGATTCTATTAAGAATGAGTTGTCATATGGAAAATATGGAAATGTTTCCATATTGGAAGGACCATATCAACATTATTATGAATAGATAAGATTCTATTAAGAATAAGTTGTCATATGGAAAATATGGAAACGTGTCCATATTGGGAATTGAATATTGAAAATATATGTCTAGATTAGAAACTTTTATGCAAAAGGATGTTCAAAGGAAAGTACTTTGAGTGAGAGACATCATATCTAAGGAATTGTATTGTAACAATCTCCGATAGAGGACCTTGTAATTCATTGGCAATAGTCTTTGTGACTTTGGTGCAGTGATATTACGAAAGGATCATTGCATAAAATGTTAGAATCTATCATATTCTATAAGTGGCAAGAATTTGATATTCTTACACTTATGAAAAAGGATTTGGAGTTGTGAAATGAGAATGATTGGAAATTTGTTCAATTTGACCTATTTCACAAAGTAAGAACCATAGGTAAACATTGTGTGCATGCTAGGAGCATGAGACAAGTGTTGTAATTCAAGTAAGAAGTTGATTACCCGAAACGACAAATAATGAGTAATCGATATAGTGATAAATAAAAAGGAGTTTTATTTATACTCAAAGGTTTGAGGCCATATGGGATTAGTATTATTCTTGTGTTTCACTTTGCATGTTTTGACTTCCTGAATAATTTAATTGGTTAAGAACAGTCAAATTGTTCGAACGGGCCGCAGTCGTTCATATGTTGGAAGTAGGTATGGATGAAGACTGTCGTGAATTGGTGGGTGGATTGTCTAAAAGAGTATTAGACAAAAGCAAATGTTTGCTGCAACGTTCATGAGTGCTTATGAATATGATTTAAACATTGGATTAAACCCACGCTCACTTAGATCACTCCATGCATTATATCACGAGTGATTGGTGAGACGATAACATCTTATATTCTTGAAACCGAGATGTGTGAGTTGTATCTTGCAAATCGGTTGCACATTGATAATATGTAAACGCACTAGTAACTTGGTGTCATAAAACATATTGTTGTGTGTGATTCGGTGAGTGAGTGCAAGCGAGCGTTGAATCAAAGTTTATCCGTTCATTTTATCCAAAGTAGGATAAAAGCGATATCTTTGGGCCCGTCGATGATTTAGTGATGACAAACGTAAATGCTCGGCCGGGCTAGGGCTAATTTGATTTGTTCAATTAGTCAGTCGTCATAAATCGGAAGTCGAGAAATAGTACAAAGAGAATGATTTGAAATCATGTCTCATACGATATCTAGAATGGAGGAATATATGATCCCTTATCTAAAGGACACGCGTATCTGATAAGATCAGAGTTGACAGCAACTTTGGAAAGCTACGATTGCAGATCAGGATCAGAAGTCATATGCATAATAGTTATTAGACTTATCCAAGTGGGAGACTGTTGGATTAGTGTCTAAGTCCATAACTATTTTGGTATGTACTTGACCCGATGGTGCATGGTCCTTTTGGGTTGCCTTCACCAAAGCAACTTGATAGGATAAATTATGGAGAGAAAGGATTAAATATGATTTATTAATATATTATGAGAATAATATATTAAAGAAGAAATCATATTGTTTAATTAATATTAGTCAATAATTAATTGGTAATTAGTTTTGTGACTAAAAGAGATTAATTAAACTTAAGGGACTGGAATTGTAATTATAAGATAATTGCAATTGGGCCATGGATTGCCTTATATTAAGGAGTGGACGAATTCTATGGGGAAACCGATAAGAAATCGTCTAAGGCCTTAAGGAAAGGGATCCATGGGTTGCTTAGGGCTTAAGCATCCAAATTAGGGTTTCCTTGTTAGATAACCCTAGTAGCCTAACTATATATACATCCCTTATGACCCAAAAACATGGCCAAGACTTCTCCTAGGGTTTCACACGTTTTAGGGCAGCCTCCTTCACCTCTCCTCTTCATCCTCTTGCTCTTGGTGTTTGTGAACCATTAGAGGAGTGACATTTGTGACTCTAAGCTTTCTAAAGTCAATACAAGGAGGAATTGGGATTGTTATTGCTACATAACAATCAAGGTAATATCTTAAACCTATTCTCATGTTAATATGATTACTTGAATACTAGAATTAGGGTTTATAGTCTTGGATAACTTGCATGTACAATAGAGAAACCTAGATCCAAGCATTAGGGTTTGTATGAGCACATATGATGTTCTTATAGTAAAAATCCATCAGAAATGACACTAGTGTGTGTGATCGAGAAGGTGGGCCGATTTCTAGTGTGCATTACTATTCTCTCAAGTTTTCCAAGTTGTGTGGTGATTTGTGATTCCACTTGAGACATTCACATCATTGGTGCTAGGCTCTCAAAACTCCAAGCAATCAACCACAAGAAAAAAGTATGTCGTTCTACTAAATTTTTATGTTACAAGTACCCCATAACATGCTAGTTAGGATGAGATCCTTGGAAAATCAAATTTGCATGTATATTAGAGGAAACATAGATCCAATGTTTCTAGTGTTGCATGTACACCATAGGAGTGTTAGAATGCTCAAAACCCTTCAGACTTCTCTCTGGGTTGTTCATTCATGGGCATAGTGACCAGTCCTCCTGTATTTGAAGGATGCCACCTCTTTAGGACATCTCCTAGTGTGTTTCCTTCTGCATTTGTCACACGACCTTTCTTCATTACTATCCCCATACTTCTTGTTGTTGGGGTCAGTCTTTAGGAACCTATTTTTATTTTCGGATCTCGAGGATCCCGCAAACTTCCTCTTCTCGCCCACCTCAACTCTTTCCAAACCCTTTTCCCTAAGTTGGATTTCCACATTCTTGGCTGCTCTAACGGCTGCCTTTAAGGTAGTTGTCATTTTCATTGTTGCACCAAAATCTGTTGGCAATCCATTAGAAAACCTATCTATCTTGGAGAGTTCAGTCGGCACCAAGTAGGGAAATAGCTTCATCTTCTCAGTGAATGTTGTGGCATACTCACCTACACTCATCTTCCCTTTCCTCAGATTCTGAAACTCATTGTTTAGGTCTATCAGATCTATTTTGGAGCAGTATTGCATTTTCAACTGCTCCACTAATGCTTCCTAATACATCCTCAGGGATTCTCCCCATGGCATCGTATTTGCCAACAACTTCCACCAACTTAAAACTCCAGTCTTTCGCTGTCTGACTGCAAAGACGGCTTTCTTCTTGTTGTTGCAATTGCAACTTTCAAACACCATCTCCATCACAGAGATCCAGTCCATAATCTCTACAGGCTTTGGGCTTCCTGAAAGACTTGGTGGTTTTGCACCCAAGAAATTCTTATACATACGTCCATCTCTGTTGATTGTCCCCTCCGGGTCATTCCTTTCTGCCACTGGGGGGTTCCGCTTGACTAACAGTCCTACTATCATCCCCTTCTTCTGAATGTTCGTCATTCAGTTTAGTTTGTTCGACAGACATTGAGGGTTTATCCCTATTATTCAGCAATGGCTGTCTCATCTCTTCCCTTTGTGCGGCCATCATAGCCCGAACCATGGCTTATACTCCAGCCATTGTGATTGGCTCTGGTGCAGCTTCTACTATCGGCACCTGCCTAATCACTTGGGCCTGAGGTCGCTAATTTCTGTTTTCATTTGTGTTTCAAGTTCCATTTCGGGTTCTTGCCATTTTGAACTATACAAAAAATAGGCGAATTTAGATCTTTATTCATGATAGATATTTAAACTCTCCTTATCACACCGAAATGTTTACATGCTAGTTCTAATATCGTAGTCATACGCTTAGAATCCTGAATACATAAGGTTTCCAGATCAGGTCGACAACAGACCATAGATCCGTACAAATAATATCATATATAGCAAACATATGAAATTTAGCACAAAAAACATTATAGGCATCTTTCCTAAAATATACTAGTGCTCGTGTCTAAAATATAATAGACACTCACCTCACGATCATCACATAGCATTATAAGTTTAAGTCTAGAAATCCTACAAATTCCTAGTTCGCTTAAACTAATGCTCTGATACCAACTGTGACATCCCCAAATTTCTCGGCCAGAAAAGACCTATTTAGTTTATTCTTAGTAATCTTTCAAAGGGTGTTGCGGAATTTAACCCAAAACAAAATATGATAATTTATCAAAGCATTTCTTAAAGAAATATATTTTTCATTTCATTACAAAACTCGGGATGTCCACATCGATACAGACCAAAAGCATAAACAGTACAATATAGGCCTTACAACAATTATTTATATCTACTGGCCTATAATACAAAATCCCTCGTCATCGTCCAACAATGCTCTTGTTCCACTACCTGTAATATAGAAACCTGAGTGGGTCAGGCTTGGGAGCCTGGTGAAATTTACCCCACCCTATCGATCCTCACAACGACACGATCAACCCAATTTTCCATCCCCATTATCCTCTTTATTACCCCACCCTATCGATCCTTACAACGACACGATCTATACTCTCAGATCTAAAATTTACCTCTTTACCTAATCCATACTCCCGGATCTAAAATTTACCTCTTTACCTAATCCATACTCCCGGATCTAAAATTTACATCTTTACCTAATCCATACTCCCGGATCTAAAATTTACCTCTTTACATAATCCATACTACTGGATCTAAAATTTAGCTCTTTACCTAATCCATACTCCCGGATCGGGTATGTTTGATCCATACTCCCGGATCAATAACTGTGCCCATTCCATACTCTCGGCCTAGGGACAATTAACTATGTCTCAATCCATGCTCCCAGATTAATAACAATTAACTTATGTCTTAATCCATACTCCCGGATTAATAACAACTAACTTATGTCTTAATCCATACTCCCGGATTAATAACAATTAACTTATGCCTTAATCCATACTCCCGGATTAATAACAAATAACTATGTCTTAATCCATACTCCTGGATTAATAACAAATAACTATATCTTAATTCATACTCCCAGATTAATAACAAATAACTATGTCTTAATCCATACTCCCGAATTAATAACAAATAACTATGTCCTATCCATATGCTCGAAAAACACCTACATGTTACGAGACTGTTAACATTCCACTGTACTTTCTATAAATGTCTATGGTCGTCATCTATATTCCGCTAGATGATTGGAACATCGTCAACATTGAGACCTATCATCATTTTGTTACATCAAATATCAACTATTTCATCTACCCATGTTATACCCAACATATTTGTAGATAAAAATACATATACAGTTTAAAACCGTTATAAACATTCATTCAACATCCATTTCAAATAAACAAATAACATATATAAATATATCACATATTTTATATAAAATACTTCATATCTTTGTGTAAGATGAAAGTGACTATACACTCACTTGATAAGATGGTGATTGGACATCACTTCGTCCCTTAAAACAATCTTTTTCGATGAAACTGGGATGTTTTCTAAAAAACCGTGCTTCATGCAGGCAGAGTTTCGGCTCCAAAAACTCTTTTTCTTGGATACTTCGTCCGAGGTTTTCTTACGATGCGAGGATGGTACCCTAGGGTTGGGGGTTTTTAGTGTGGCATAAAAGAAAGTAGAAGGTGAAAGGAAGAAATTTTTGTAAACAAATTCGGGGCAGCCTCGCAGTACGTTGGGCGTAAATTTTTGGTACGCGGGGCATACTACCTTATACAGCTCTACGATGGGCGTACTCGGCATGGCGCCTGCTCGGTTCCCGGGTCTTGGACATGTCAACAGAGCGTGATAGGTTTCTATATGCGAAGGAAGGGTCGACGTGGCTAACTCCGGATTGAGTACATGCAAAGTACGCTAGGCGTAATCTCGTACGCTGGGCGTACTCCTTCGGACCAGCCTCGAAGTTTGTCCCCATTACTTCAAAAATCCATATCTTTCGCATACGAGCTCTGTTTTTGGCGTTCTTTATATCCACGCATAGGTGATACTATGCTCGACAACTTTCGTTTAGACTCCGTTAGCTAATTTTGACTTTATTTTTAAAGTTATATTTTTTATAGCCCGGGACAGGAAAAGTCCGTTAAAAATTCATAACTTCTTCATCTAACGTCCGTTTTCGTCTGTCTTTTTACCGTTGAACTACTATCAACAAGATCTTCGATTCTCGTTTAGATTGTGTTAGCTAAAAATCACTCGATCTATACTTCGAATTTCGGGCTGCGTACTGCTATACCAAATTTTAGAAAATTCATAACTTCCTCCTACGAAGTCAGATTTTGACATTCTTTTTATGCACGCTCTCGGTTTAACGTACACTACGACTTTCATTTAGATCGCTAAGGCTAAAAAGCACTTTATCGTAAAATTGCTTTTTACGTCACACAGTGTTGTGCCGGTTCTATCGTGAAACTTCGACAGGTCATAACTTTTTCGTTGTAACTCGGATTTCGGTATTCTTTATATCTCCATAATCCTTGTTTCGACTAAAACTTTCTTCATAGATATCGGGTTCATCTTATATTTATTTTCGACGTTTATTTTTATCATTAACTTATTATATGATCATAATTCAATACAAGGCACACAAATTCACATAATTCATTCTTATTACTTCAAAACACGTTACAATAGTTGACCTAGACAATTACCTAGTCTGTATCAGAAACACAGGCGTTACGCACCGCCTCGTGGAAAAGCCTTAGCCGTGTTGCGGTTACATCCCAAACAACTTAACTTATTAAAATCTTAACCCTCATCTCCAGAGCTCTAAATATCAGGTATGAATTGACTAAATCCATGCATGGATAAAGTTTCCAACTTTATCCATTCCTTAACCTATAGAGACCTAGATCTCAATAACCTAACACAAAAGGGTCCAAATTGACCTAAAAGGTCCATACATGGATGAGTTGAGTGCAAGCACTCGACTTAATGGGACCATAAAGTCCAGAACTATCACAAATACAAACCAAGGCCCTGGAGTTGCTCAAAACTTCAAGTATCCTCCTCCAAGGAACATTTAAGCATGCAAAACAACTCAATAAGGAGAAATGTATGAGATTTATAGCTTTAGAAGACTGGAAATGCTTAGAAGATCAACTCTCTACCAGCAACAACTCTATCAACAAAGAATGACCACCTTCTTCTTCTCCCAAAATCTCAAAAGAAATTATAACGCCAAGAAACATACACTAAAACACCAAGAACACACACACACACACTCAAGTTAGGGTTTCTTCTGGAAGGTGGAGGCTAAAACACCAAGAACACACTCACACACACACAAGGCCTTAGACGTGCACATTATATTATTCATAAATTCATATTTTTTGTTCGCAACGGGACTTGAACCATCGACTTTTTGTTGAAGAGCACATATCCGTCAATTCATAATACCGTTAGTCGATGACCATTTGATAAGTGTCTCAAATATTAAATACAAATATTTTTTATATGTAAAAATATGAAAATTACAAAATAAAAGTTAAAGATATACTGGTTGCTTTTTTGTTTTTTTTGTTTTATAATCCGATATCTCAAATTCTTAAGATTTATTATCATAATTTGAATCAGAATCATAATTATCATAATTTATATCATAATCTTAATTACATATATTTTAATTTTCAGGTACCTTGGAAATAATTTTTTATTGGCATGTAGGATTGCATAGTTTTGTTATTACTCTACTAAAATATATTGAACGTACAAACAGCAACATAATTATATGGTAGATATGAATATGGAAGTGATTATAGGGGACCAATGGTACCACATTCACGAAATTTACATTTAAAAATGGCTTAAGATTGCTTGACAATGACCATTGAATAATGATAAATATTCGACAAAATTATGCGGATGGTTAGTATTATGGTTTATCATATCAGAAAGATTTAGTACAGCGATACCAACGTTTTAAAAATCGGTTTGAATTGGAAATCGGAGATGAGAACAATTCAACAACGATCGGTTTTATGCTAAGTTGTAGACCGGACAGTTTCTTCAAATATTGGATTGAACCGGTGTGATAGAACTAGTAAAACACCGTTTGAACCGGTTTATTGGATTTGGATAGTTGGATTTCACTTAGCCCATTAAAAAAACAGTGTCATAACACCGATTAACTAAAAACCCGATTTTAAAAATATTACATTCCAAGTTTAGTCCCTATGATTTCATTTCTTATGGGTTTTCATTTGTTTACAAAAATTTTCCACTTAATCCATTTGACAAATAAAAAAACAATTTTATCTTTTTCAGTTACTTTATTTTCAAATTTATATATATTTTAAATCATTTTATTTATTTTAGTAATTAAAAAATAAGACTCTCTCTCTCTCTCTCTCTCTCTCTCTCTCTCTCTCTCTCTCTCTCATGCTAATGAACACAACATTAAAAGCTTCAAGCTTCTAAAATTGAAGCCTTAATATCCATTGTGTTATTCCGAAAATTCTATGACAAGCAAACTACATGAACCCATACCCCTTTCCCTTCCCTTATCACACAATAATTTCACTAAAGTCACTAGTCGCCACAACAAGTTCTCTCTCTCTCTCTCTCTCTCTCTCTCTCTCTCTCTCTCTCTCTCTCTCCAACGACTTTTGGTGTAACACCGTTAAAATTTCAAACAATTTTTCAATTTATTTTAATAAAAAAATTTCACTTCAAAATCATTCGTAATCAAATATCCAATATCCTCTCAAAATACATATCAAAATCCATATCCCAAGATCTCAAAAACATGTCATCTGCAAGTGTGTACTAATCAAGATGGCGCCTTTCCGCGGTTATCATTGGTACCTGAAACACATATCACACAAACGGTAAGCCTAAATGCTTAGTGAGTTCCCCAAAATACCACGTATAGCACATACGCCCTTCCAGGCCTTAGGATCTTCCGATCCAAGTGTCTTAGGGGATTTCCATCCCATAACATTGTTGACCTTTCGGTCCTTATCATCTTGACCTTCCGGTCCACATCATCATGCTCATATAACATGTATCACATATACATCAATACATAAGACCTTCCAGTCACATATAATTACCCAATCGGGTACGACATAGTGAGAAGACTCACCTTACTGATGTCGGATACTCACTCGTGCTCGATCTCCCAACCTCTCAGCCTCCTATATCATAAGTACATCTCTAATTAATACTTTCCTGGCTTAGTTTGACTAACACTAACAAGTCAACACTAGTCAACGGTCAACGGTCAACCTTGACCCGACTCGTCGAGTCTTGCACAGACTCGTCGAGTCCATACGTGAATTCATTTCCCCTGAATCTCTTCTGACTCACCGAGTCACTCACCTAACTCGGAGGGTCATCAACTAGTCTGAGACACGGGACAACCCGCCCCGACTCGTCAAGTCTGAACCTGGACTCGGCGAGTTCTTTCCATCCACATCCTCAAACAACTTCCTGAGGTCAGATCCAGTCCTCTAACCTATAGATCTATCATTCCCAAACCCAATAACCATGTAAAGTTTCTATCTTGATGCACATACAACATCTATTTGATTATATATGATGATTTAGCCCCAAATACCATAACCCAAGGTCATAACCTCCATTGTTCTTCATAAAGCTTAATGGGTAAGACTCTCTGGACCTCTATGGATCCAGATCCATAGCCTCATCACCAAAAGGGACTATTTGGACATCAAATTTAACCAACAAAGGGTCTACGAAACCCTAAATCCATATGATCATCATAAGAATAGAAGGAGTGTCGAATTACTACCTCAAATGTGATGATCTAAGCTTCAAATCCACAGAATAGCAACCTCCTTTGTATCCCCTTGACTTGGATCTCTTTCTTCTTGCTAAACAACACCACAAAAGTCAATAATGGCTTCCTTTCTCTCCCAAATCGCTCAAACACTCTAGGGTTTCTCTCTGAGAACAGGTAGCCGCAAATGGAGGCCATAAGGGCCTTTAAATAGGTCCCAAACCCAAGAAATTAGGGTTTCTTTCGCCAGCTCGGAATCGGCGAGTCACTCCCCGGACTCGTCGAGTCCCCTCATTAAACACATCATCCAGTCGCGACCAGACTCGACGAGTCTAAGCACCAACTCGTCAAGTCGCCTCAAAAATGAAGAAATTACAATATAATTAATATACCTGGGAAACCGGGTGTTACAATTCTCCCCCGCTAGAATTAGACTTTGCCCTCGAAGTCTCGCTCGGCAAATAACTCGGGGTACTGCTCACGCATCTCTAACTCTGGTTCCCAAGTCAGCTCGGACCCCTTCCGATGTTGCCACTGGACCTGAACTAATGATACTTCCTTGTTCCTCAGAATTTTGATCCTCCTGTCCCGAATCACGATCGGTCTCTCAACGTAGTTCAGGCTCGCATCCACCTGAATATCGTCCAATGGAACCACGGCCGATTCTTCGGGGATACACTTCCTCAACTGAGATACGTGGAAGGTATCATGAATCTGACTCAACTCCGCAAGTAGCTCCAAATGATACGCTACCCTGCCCACCCTAGCGGTCACCCGGAAGGGACCAATATACCGAGGCCCCAAATTGCCCTTCTTCCTGAACCGAATCACACCTTTCCAAGGTGAGACTTTCAGGAGAACAAAGTCACCCACCTGGAATTCGAGCTCTGACCGTCGTCTATCCGCATAACTTTTTTGACGGCTCTGGGCTATCAATAACCTCTGCCTGACTTGCTGAATCTGCTCGGTCGTTTGAAGCACGATCTCTGTACTTCCCATCACACGCTGCCCTACCTCTCCCCAGCAAATGGGGGTCCGACACCTCCTCCCATATAATAGCTCAAAGGGTGGCATACTAATGCTCGAATGATGGATGTTGTTGTAGGAAAACTCTGCCAAGGGAAAGTACGTGTCCCAACTCCCGCTAAAATCCAACACACATGCTCAAAGCATGTCCTCGAGCGTCTGAATCGTCCGTTCACTCTGTCCATCAGTTTGTGGGTGGTACGTGGTACTAAAATACAGCCTCGTACCCAATTCCTCATGAAATTTCTTCCAGAATCTAGAAGTGAAATGCACATCGCGATCTGAGACAATCGAGGTCGGCACCCCATGCCGCGATACCACCTCCCTCACATATATCTCTGCCAACCTCTCCGCGGAAGAGCTCTCACTAATAGCAAGGAAATGAGCGCTCTTCGTCAACCTGTCCACAATCACCCAAATTGCATCGATGCCTCTCGCAGTCTTCAGCAATTTGGTGATGAAATCCATGGTAATTTGTTCCCATTTCCACTCGGGAATCTCTAACGGCTGCAACTTACCATGTGGGCGCTGATGCTCGGCCTTAACCCTGCGACAGGTCAGGCATCTCTCTACAAACCATGCGACATCCCTCTTCATACAGGGCCACCAATACTCCCTTTTAGGTCCAAATACATCTTAGTGGCCCTGGGATGGATTGAGAACTTCGATCGATGAGCCTCTTCCATCAAAATGGTATGCATCCCTCCCACAAACGGTACCCATATATGACCCTGAAATGTCATAAGTCCTCGACTATCGGTAACGAACTCTGATACCTGCCCGATCACCCGCACCCTTTTGCGGTTCTCTGGTCTCACGGCCTCCGCCTGGGCCCCTCGAATGGTATCCAACACCGGAGTCATCACTGTCAATCTCATACAAACGTCTCGCATCGAGGCGCTCTCCGCCCGATGGCTCAAGGCATCGGCTACAACATTAGCCTTGCCCGGATGGTAGAGGATCTCACACTCATAATCCTTTACCACATCCAACCATCTCCTCTGTCGCATGTTCAGGTTGGGCTGATCCATCAAATACTTCAAACTCTTGTGGTCCGTGTATATGGTACACCGAACCCCATACAGATAGTGACGCCAGATCATGAGGGCGAACACTACCGCCCCCAAATCCAGGTCATGCGTGGGATACCTCACCTCATGAGGCTTTAGCTGCCTCGATGCATACGCTATCACATGCCCCTTCTGCATAAGCACCGCGCCTAACCCTGATATCGATGCATCGCAATAAACCAAAAAATTATCAACACCCTCTGGAAGGGATAACACCGGGGCTTCACATAGCTTCTGGCGAAGAGTCTCAAACGAGGTCTGTTGTTCTGGACCCCATGAAAAAGCAACACCCTTCCGAGTCAACCTAGTGAGTGGCACTGCAATCTTGGACAAATCCTGAATGAATCTCCGATAATAACCGGCCAACCCCAGAAAACTCCTGATCTCGGAGGCAGACTTCGGTACATCTGTAACATCCGGGATTTCAGGTATATTAATTAATCTTTTTATTTTGAGTTTTGAGAAAGGACTCGGCGAGTTGGTGTGCAGACTATGTAACATCCGGGATTTCAGGTATATTAATTAATCTTTTTATTTTGAGTTTTGAGAAGGGACTCGGCGAGTTGGTGCGTAGACTCGCCGAGTTGAGACGCGGGTTCTCATCCGGATTGATGCTCGGACTCGGCGAGTCGCCTAACTCGGCGGGTCGCCTAACTCGGCGAGTCTGCGTCGTTTAATGAAACCCTAATTTCTCGGGTTTGTGGCCTATTTAAAGGGCCTTATGGCCATCATTTGCGCTCATTAGTCCCTAGAGTGAAACCCTAGAACATTTGAGTGATTCAAGTGAGGGAAGGAGCCATTGTTGATTCTTGGAGTTATTGTCTAGCAAGGGAAGAGAAGATCTAGCCAAGAGGAAGCAAGAGAGGGGTGGATTCTTGAAGAGCTAGGGTCCAGGACATCACATCTAAGGTACCATTCGAGTCCTTCCTTTGTTATTGTGATGTTCATATAGATTTAGGGTTTTTGAACCCATTTGTGGCTAGATCTAGCATCATCCTGGTCCCTTGGCGAGTTATGGCTCTGAATCTAGACCCATAGAGGTCCAGAGCACCTCCTTGCCCAAGCTTTATGTGCATCCATGGAGGTTTTAGATTGGGATCTATGTATTTGAGGCTAAACCTCCATTAATGAGCTATTTGATGCTTAATGAGCACCAAGACTCGGACTTTACGTGATCAATAAGCTTAAGGGGACTGGATCTATGAGTTACTAGAGTGGATCTGACCTTAGAAGGTCGTTTGAGGTTGTGCATGGAGTGCACTCGTCGAGTCCAATCCCAGACTCGGCGAGTTGGTGCGGGTTGTTCAGAGACTTCAGACCAGGGACTGAGTAACCGAGTTGGGTGAGTGACTCGGTGAGTTGGAAGAGATTCAGAGGGAATCGGGTTCCTGTAGGGACTCGGCGAGTCGGGTTGACCGTTGACTGGTTTGACTTCGTGGTATTAGTCAGCCAGAGTCAAGTAGTATTAAGTAAGAATACACTTGTATTGTAGGAGGACGATAGCTCGGGAAATCGAGCACTAGTGGTTGAGAGCTTTATCACTATACGTTACCTTGAGTGGTATTATGAGTTGACCAGAGGGTCTTATGTGCTATGTATGAGATTATGTGCTATTTATGAGATTGTATGCTATGTGTTATTTGTATGCTGTATGACTATATAGACCGGACTGGAGGGTCCAACGATTCAGATCCGGCCAGAGGGCCCAATGAGCTATGACTGGACCAGAGGGTCCAACGAGCTGTGGGACTGGAGGGTCCCGCTGAGACATCTTGACCAGAGGGTTGGGTTAGCCTCGAGTGGCGTATTTGTAGTATGTGGTATTTTGGAGAACTCACTAAGCATTTATGCTTACAGTTGTTATGTTTGATGTCTCAGGTACCAGCGAGGACCGTGGGAAGGCGACGGCTTGACACGTACACACACACTGATGGAGATTTTCATATGTAGAGATCTTGGGATTTGTTTTTGAAAACAGAATTGATTATGGATTTTGATTGTGATGTGATACATTATGTGATTTTGAAAATGAGAAATTATTTTGAAAATTTACGGTGTTACAACCTCCCAGCTCATCACCGCCTCAATCTTATCCGGATCGACCAAAATCCCATTCTGGTTAACGAGATGCCCCAGGAACTGGACCTCCCATAACCAGAAATCACACTTGGAGAATTTGGCATAAAGCCTCTCTGATCTCAACACCTCAAGAATCTCTCTCAAGTGTTCCTCATGCTGCTCTCGAGATCTAGAATATACCAGGATATCATCAATGAACACAATCACCGATCGATCCAACATCAGCCTACATACTCTGTTCATGAGATCCATGAACGCTGCTGGCGCATTGGTGAGCCCAAAAGGCATCACCACGAACTCATAGTATCCATAACGCGTCCTGAATGCCGTCTTCTGGAAATCCTCATCGCGCACCCTCATTTGATGATATCCAGACCTCAAGTCAATCTTGGAGAACCAAGATGCCCTCTGCAGCTGATCAAACAAATCATTAATTCTTGGTAACGGATAGTGGTTCTTAACCGTTAACTTGATCAACTCCCGGTAATCGATACACATCCGGTGTGAACCATCCTTCTTCTTAACGAAGAGAATCGGTGCTCTCCAAGGCGAGCTGCTCGGACGAATGAACCCCTTCCCTAACAGCTCCTGCAGCTGTGAGAATAACTCCTGCATCTCTGGTGGTGCTAGGCGATAAGGCACATGAGCGATAGGCGCGACCCTGGGAATCAATCGATGCGAAACTCCACCTGCCTCTCGGGAGGCACACCCGGCAACTCCTCGGGAAATACATCTGGGAACTCACGTAGTATCAGAACATCATGAATTGAACTTGGCCTCCCAGTGGCCTCCCGGGCATCCGTCACATAAGCTACAAACCCCTTGAAGCCCTGCTGCAAACTCTGCCTCGCTCTGACAGCCGAACATAATGCTAACCCATTACGAGTTCCCTCACCATAAACCGTCAACACTCCCCCACTAGGATTTTGGATAGTCACCAGCTGCTGCTCGCAGTCTATCACCGCCCCAACACGGCTCATCCAATCCATGCCCACGATAACGCATACATACCCCATTGCAATCGGAACCAGATCTATCGGAAACCCAACGCCGAAGATCTCTAGCACACACACCCGATTCACATCTGTAGCATACACGGCTTGCTCGTCAGCTATAGAAACATGCAGAGGTCGACTCATCACCTCTCGCGGGGTACTGATGTGTCAACAGAATGCTAATGACACAAAAGACCGACTCGCACCCGAGTCAAATAACACCAAAGCAGGTACAGAATTCACAAGAAAAGTACCTACGCATAACATAATATAAACGCAAAATCTCGAAACAACATAAATAAACATGAACATAATACATACCAGCCACGACGTCAGGTGCTACACGGACCTCCTCCGCTGCCAGCTGGAACGCTCTCCCTCACGCCTTCGGCGCCTCGACCTTCACCGGCCGACCCTCAATGGCTCTCGCAGTATCAGGGTGTGACATCCCCAAAATCTCGGCCAGAAAAGACCGATTTCATTTATGCTTTTTAAAATAATTTCAGAGTAAATCCTTTTGATTTAAAAGAGTGGCGGAATTTGTTCCCAAAACAAAATATGATAAAATAATATTTATCAAAGCATTTCATCAAGAGATGCATTTTCATTATATAATCAAAACTCGGGATGTCATGTTCCGATACAGACCATAAAGCATAAACGATTACACTACAAGTCATTCAACTAATATATACATATACAGACTTGTAAACAAAACAACTCGATGATTCATCCATCGTATACCCTTGCGCCACTTCTTGTAATACAAATAAAACTGAGTGGGTCAGGCTTGGGAGCCTGGTGAGCATATAGGGTTTTCAACCCACAATAAATAAATTATATTTAATTTCACCAACCAACGATAACCCGATTACCCATTCCCGTTATCCTCACTTTACGTCCCTAAAACAACATCTATCTTAAGGGACCTAATCTAGGATTCCGTTATCCTCACCTTAGAATGATTCCGTCCCCGGAATCACACATCAACAAACAAATGCGGATAGCGACCCATCATGTCACTCTCCGCCTCCCAGGTGAGATTCGGCCCATTCGTGTGTTTCCATCGGACAAGCACTAACTCGACCATCTTGCGTCGTAACTTCTTAGTCTTTTGGTCAACGATTGCCTCTGGTTCTTTAATCAACCTTTTGTTCTCATCGATTCTCAACTCCGAAAGTGGAATCATGTCAGGAACTTCTCCCGTGAACTTCCTCAAATAACATACATGAAAAGTGTTATGCATTCCATTCAGTTATTCTGGTAGTTCGAGCTTGTAAGCTTGGTTCCCAATCATCTGAAGAACTTTAAACGGTCCAATAAACCTTGGACTTAATTTTCCCCTTTTACCAGATCTTATAAGTCCCTTCCACAGCGAGACTTTAAGCAAAACCGAATCTCCAACTTCAAAAGTCATCGGTCTTCGCTTGTTGTCAGCATAGCTCTTTTGACGATCCTGAGCTGCTAATATTCTTTCCCTAATTATTTTCAACTTTTCAGCAGTTTGATGGACTATCTCCGGTCCCATAAACTGCTTTTCCCTAACCTCAAGCCAACAAGATGGCGTACGACACTTCTGTCCATACAAATCTTGATAAGGTGCCATCTTAATGCTCGAGTGGAAACTATTATTGTAGGAAAATTCTACCAAAGGTAAATGTTCATCCCAATTACCTTGGAATTACAGGGTACATGCTCTCAGCATATCTTCAAGTGTTTGTATCGTTCATTCGCTCTGACCATCAGTATGTGGATGGTAAGCTGTACTTAAACACAACTTGGTACCCAATTCCTCTTGTAGAATTTTCCAAAATCGCGAGGTGAAACGGCTGTCACGATCTGACACAATCGTTAACGGGACACCGTGAAGCCTCACAATTTCCTTCATGTAAGAATTCGCAAGCTTTTCCATAGACCATTTCTCATTGGCTGCTATGAAATGCTCACTCTTAGTGAATCGATCAACGACCACCCAAATCATGTCGTGACCACTTTTTGTTCTAGGTAGTTTAGTGACAAAATCCATAGCAATGTCTTCCCACTTACCCATAGGCACAGGCAAAGGTTCTAAACTCCTGTACGGTTTCTGATATTGTGTCTTGAATCTCGCACAAATCACACACTCGGCCACATACTTTGCAACATCAAGCTTCATCATCGGCCACCAGTAGTAGGGTTTCAGGTCCCTATACATTTTAGTGCTACTAGGATGAAGCGAGTACATGGTCTTGTGAGCTTCTTCCATTAGAAGATCTCTGATTCCTCTTGTCTTAGGTATCCAAATCCGATCTTGGAACACCTTCAGTCCATGACTGTTTATACCGAACACCAACGTTTTGCCCAAACGTTCCTCCTTTCGGTCATTCTTCTCAGAAGCTTCCTCTTGAGCTTTCTTTATAATCTCCACAATTGTCGAGAAAACTTCTATTCTCAACGCTCTTGGCCTCTTCCTTTCAAGATTGACTTTCCGATTGAGAGCATCAGCAACAACATTAGCTTTACCAGGGTGGTAAAGTATCTCACAGTTGTAGTCCTTGAGTAACTCTAGCCAGCTTCGTTGCCTCATATTCAATTCTTTCTGATTAAAGAGATATTGGAGACTCTTATGATCAGTGAAAAGTTTGCACTTTGTGCCATAGAGGTAATGCCTCCATATTTTCAGAGCGAAAACTACCGCTGCCAACTCCAAATCATGAGTCGGGTAGTTCTTTTCATGCTCTTTCAGTTGTCGAGACACATATGCGATCACCTTATCCCTTTGGGTCAAAACACAACCCAATCCAACCCCAGACGCATCGCTATAAACAACGAAGTCTTCAACTCCATCGGGTAGAGAAAGTATCGGTGCCTCACATAGTTTCTTCTTTAGCTTCTTGAATGCTTCTTTATGCTTATCACTCCAAGTATAGGTAGCTCCTTTGTGGGTCAAAGTTGTCAATAGACTAGCGATCGAAGAAAAGCCTTGGATAAACCTTCGGTAATATCCGACTAATCCTAAAAAGCTTCGGATCTCCGTGGGACTTTTTGGTTGTTCCCACTTCATTACAACTTCAATCTTTGCTGGATCAACCATTATACCTTCTTGATTGACCACGTGACCCAAGAATTGGACTTCTCGAATCCAAAAATCACACTTGGAGAACTTTGCATACAACTTCTCCGTCTTCAAAACTTGTAGCACTTCTCGTAAGTGTTTGCCATGCTCCTCTTGGCTTTTCGAATAAATCAGAATGTCATCTATGAACACTATCACAAATTTATCAAGGAATGGATTACAAACCCTGTTCATTAAATCCATGAATGCTGCTGGAGCATTGGTTAGTCCAAATGGCATAACCAAAAACTCGTAGTGTCCATATCGTGTTCTGAATGCAGTCTTCTCTATATCATGCTCTCTTACTTTCAACTGATGATATCCTGACCTCAGGTCGATCTTTGAAAAATAACTTGAACCTTGTAGTTGATCGAACAGGTCATCAATCCTCGACAACGGGTATCTATTCTTTATCGTTGCTTTATTCAACTCTCTGTAATCAATGTACATCCTCATACTTCCATCTTTCTTCTTTACGAATAACACCGGAGCTCCCCAGGGCGATGAACTAGGTATTATGAAACCTTTGTCCAATAACTCCTGAAATTGCATCATCAGCTCCTTCATCTCCGTCGGTGCTAATCGATAAGGTGCTTTTGCTATTGGCGTCATCCTTGGTAACAAGTCTATTCTAAACTCCACTTGTCTATCAGGCGGTAATCCGGGATGATCTTCAGGAAATACTTTCGGATAATCACATACAACAGGAATGCTCTGCATCGCCTTTTTGTCCTTCTTAGAATCGATCACGAATGCTAGATACGATGTACATCCTTTGGCCAAACACTTTCTGGATTTCATCAATGAAATGATTCCAAAATTTACTCCGTGTTTATCTCCATACACCATAAACGTCTCTTTCCCTGGCGGGTTTACCTTGACTATCTTCTTTCTGCACAATATCTCGGCATCATTTGCGCTAAGCCAATCCATTCCCAACACGATGTCGAAACCATTAAGTCCTATAGGCAATAATTCCTCATGGAACTTATTCCCATTCAAGTTAATTAAGATGTTTTTCATACGATGACTAACAGGTACAAACTTGCCACTAGCAACTTCGACTAATAAAGCATTATCTAGTCTATCAACATGCAAAACTAGATTTCTACCAAATTCATGCGATATAAAGGAGTAGTTGGCTCCAGAATCAAATAAAATTTGGGCAGGCAATTTGTTTATGAGAAAGGTACCTGAACCGACATCAACTTCATCTTTAGTAGCTTCCAGTGTCATCTGGAATGCTCTCGCCTTCGGATTTGGCGGAATGTTGGGTCTAGCTGCCTCCTTCTTCTTCGGGCAGTCCCTCGACATGTGTCCCTCCTCACCACAACCATAACAAACTTTCTTAGTGAGGGTACATTCATTGCCATAGTGCCCTGGATTTCCACATTTGTAGCACATGGCCACTACCTCACATTTTCCATGATGTTTCTTCTTACATTTGTCGCACCATTTCGCTTCCCCTCCTCCTCCTCTCGAACTAGACTTCGAGAACTTGTTTTTCTTGTTGGACCCTGAAGTTCCATCAAACTTCCTCTTTTCACCAACATCTATCCTTTCCAGACCCTTTTCCTTCTGCTGGGCCTCCACATTCTTAGCTGCATGAACAGCTGTTTTCAGAGTAGTTGCCATCTTGACTGTCGGACCAAAGTCGGCAGGCAGTCCATTAGCAAACCTCTAAATCTTGGAGAGTTCCGTTGGCACTAGGTACGGAAATAACTTCATTTTCTCAGTGAATGCAGTAGCATAGTCATCTATGCTCATCCTCCCCTTCTTCAAGTTTTGGAACTCATTGTTCAGATCAATCAGATCTATCTCTGAACAATACTGTACCCTTAACTGTTCCAAGAACTCCTCCCATGACATTTTTAGGGCTTATCCTCGTGGCATAGTATCTGCCAACAACTTCCACCAACTCAAGACTCCAGTCTTCAGTTGTCTAACTACAAAGACAGTCTTCTGTTTGTTGCTATAGTCGCAACTTTCAAATACCATCTCCATTTCGGAGATCCAATCCATAATCTCAACAGGCTTTGGGCTTCCAGAAAGACTTGGCGGCTTGGCGCCCAAGAAGTTCTTGTACATTCGCCCATCCTTTTTGTTTCTCCTTTCCGGGTCGTTCCTTCGTTCTCCTTGAGTCCCAACTTGACTCACCATGCGACTATTGTTCCCTTCCTCTGATTGCTCGGGAATCAATTCGGGTTCCTCAATAGGTATGATAGGTTCGTCCCTATTATCATGCAACATCTGTCACATTTCATCCCTTTGTTCGGCTAACATAGCCCAAATCATGGCCTGCACCCCAGCCATCGTTATTGGTTCTGGTGCTGCTGCTACAACAAGTATTTGCTCAATCACTGGCGGTTGATTCCTATTTTCATCCGCGTTTCCAACACCACTCCTTGTTCTCACCATTTTTGATCTACACACCGAATAAGGCGAAATTAGATCCTCTTTCACGATAAAATTTCAATTCACCCTTATTACTCCAAACGATTACATGCTAGTTCTAATAACGTAGACATACGCTTAGAATCCTACACACATAAGGTTTCCAGATCCGTTCGGCAACAGACCATAGATCCGAACAATTAATATCATATATGGCAACATATAACATTTATCACATAAAAGCATTTTAGGCAAATTTCCTAAAATAAACTAGTGCTCATGTCTATAATCCAACAGACACTTAACTCAAATGTCCACTTAGCATTCTAAGTTTAAGTCTGGAAATCCTACAAATTCCTAGTTCGCTTAAACTAATGCTCTGATACCAACTGTGACAACCCCAAAATCTCGGCCAGAAAAGACCGATTTCATTTATGGTTTTTAAAATAATTTCAGAGTAAATCCTTTTGATTTAAAAGAGTTGCGGAATTTGTTCCCAAAATAAAATATGATAAAATAATATTTATCAAAGCATTTCATCAAGAGATGCATTTTCATTATATAATCAAAAATCGAGATGTCATGTTCTGATACAGACCATAAAGCATAAACGATTACATTACAAGTCATTCAACAAATATATACATATACAAACTTCTAAACAAAACAACTCGATGATTCATCTATCTTATGCCCTTGCGCCACTTCCTGTAATACAAATAAAACTGAGTGGGTCAGGCTTGGGAGCCAGGTGAGCGTATAGGGTTTTCAACCCACAATAAATAAATTATATTTAATTTCACCAACCAACGATAACCCGATTACCCATTCCCGTTATCCTCACTTTACGTCCCTAAAACAACATCTATCTCAAGGGACCTAATCTAGGATTTCCATCGGGACGGACATTACTGCTAAGGGGTTTCCTCAACAATAGATATCCTAAAGGCAACCATGAGGGGATAGAGTACACCGGTGAACACATCGTTCACAACACCTACAGGTTATGAACCTGCTAGCGTTCCACATGACTGTCTAGAAAGAGTCTATGGTCGTTATCCATACTCCGCTGAATAACTAGATCAACAACAACAACATCGAGGCCTCTCATCTGTTTATCACACATCAACTATCTACCCATGTTCTACCCAACATATTAGTAGATAAAAATACATATTTTTATACATAGTTTAAAACCTGTATAGCATGTTCAATCAATATATATTACACATAACAGATGAGGCACACCCACATAACACGTATTTCATAGAAAATAAATCAAATCTATGAGATAGAAGAGAGTGAATATACATTCACACACATAACAACAAAATTATACACATAACACGTATTTCGTATAACATACTTCATAATTATGCGTTATAAGAAAGTAACTATACACTCACTTGATCAGAAGATGATCGGACAGCACTACGACTTTTAGAAGTAGTATTATTCGGTAGATCTGGAAGATCTTCAAAAAAACCGGGCTCCTCGTGGGCAGAGCTTCGGCTCGGGAATCGCACTTCTCGGGATCTTCGGGGCTTCGAAACTTGCTTCGGGGCTCAGTGTAACATCTCGAAATATCAAGAGTAGTGTTAAAGGTCTAAAAGAGTAAATTGGGAAAGAGTGACTCGGCGAGTCCATGGATGGACTCGACGAGTAGAGTCGCGTGTTAAGTAGCTGACTCGGCGAGTCAATGAGGTGGACTCGGCGAGTAGGCGCTGAGTGGAGAAAACCCTAATTCTCGGGGTTGAGCCCTATATAAAGAACATTATGTTTCCTTCCCAGCCTCTTTATCACCCCTTGAGTCCCAGAAACCCTAAAGTCGTGGAGAAACCCCATTGTTGAGCAAATTGGAGCTTGGAGAGGTGGTTGTTGAAGAGATCTTAGAGAAGGAGAGGCTTGATGCAAGGGGCTTTGCTTGGATTCAAGTCGAGTCTTACACAGACTCGTCGAGTCCATATGTGAATTCATTTCCCCTGAATCTCTTCTCACTCACCTAACTCGGAGGGTCATCAACTAGTCTGAGACACGGGACAACCCACCCCGACTCGTCGAGTCTGAACCTGGACTCGGCGAGTTCATTCCATGCACATCCTCAAACAACTTCCTGAGGTCAGATCTAGTCCTCTAACCTATAGATCTAGCATTCCCAAATCCAATAACCACGTAAAGTTTCTATCTTGATGCACATACAACATCTATTTGATTATATATGATGATTTAGCCCCAAATACCATAACCCAAGGTCATAACCTCCATTGTTCTTCATAAAGCTTAATGGGTAAGACTCTCTGGACCTCTATGGATCCAGATCCAAAGCCTCATCACCAAAAGGGACTATTTGGACATCAAATCTAATCAACAAAGGGTCTAAGAAACCCTAAATCCATATGATCATCATAAGAACAGAAGGAGAGTCGAATTACTACCTCAAATGTGATGATCTAAGCTTCAAATCCACAGAATAGCAACCTCCTTTGTATCCCCTTGACTTGGATCTCCTTCTTCTTGCTAAAAATGACCACAAAAGTCAATAATGGCTTCCTTTCTCTCCCAAATCGCTCAAACACTCTAGGGTTTCTCTCTGAGAACAGGTAGCCGCAAATGGAGGTCATAAGGGCCTTTAAATAGGTCCCAAACCCAAGAAATTAGGGTTTCTTTTGCCAGCTCGGACTCGGCGAGTCACTCCCCGGACTCGTCGAGTCCCCTCATTAAACACATCATCCAGTCGCGACCATACTCGACGAGTCTAAGCACCAACTCGTCGAGTCACCTCAAAAATGAAGAAATTACAATATAATTAATATACCTAGGAAACCGGGTGTTACATTTGGATTCGATTTTAGTGGAGAATTCCATATGTGTGGACTTCAGTTTATGGATTTGCTTTGGGAATTAAGTTTGTCGGAAAGCACTATGGCGTGAAGCGACTCAACCCGCAATAACTTTTTCTATGATTTTACCACAAAAACCTTTTAATTTCTTTTTATGTTAAAAAAATATTGGTGATTTTAGTGTTACCATCTCATTTTTAATATAATGAAATTTATAAATAATAAATGAAGTTTAGTACAAATTAGGTGGTACAGAATGCATATTTATATAAAATGAGTTTGATCTCAGTTCAACCTAACAAAAAGCCATGTTAAGGACATATAATAGGATTTCCCAATTATGTTCAACCTAACAAAAAGCCACGTTAAAGACATATAATGGGATTTCCCAATTATGTTGATAAAATGAAAAATCATTTTGTTACTATGGATGTTTGCGCAGTATCATTTTCTGGTTAAAGGCGTATTTACAGTTTCCTTAATAATTGGATATTTTTTTATTAAAAGAAATAAAAAACATCAATATAATCAAGAAAACTAGGGGTGAAAATAAAACAAAACAAATAAAAGTTTAGAATTGGTTCCGTCGGTTCTTAAAAGTTTTGAAGCGTGTCTGATTCTTGTTCTGCATCTGGGTCTGATACCTCATTCTAAATATTGTTAAAGAAAATCTCGATACTATATAAATAAATAAACACTTACTAATAAATAAACAAATTTCAACAATTACCAATTCCAAAAAGTAAAATTTAAACTTTAAAGATTGAAAATAAATCAAAACAAAAAAAAAATTTAATTATTACATATCGTGAAAAAATATAGATTATCATCCGTTAGAAACAAACTATGCAAACTAAATCAAAATATTCCTCGCTCGTTTGTTTAGAATCTCATGGTGTTTGGTATTTGATTATTTAAAACACTTTATGTTTATTTGTAAAGTGTTTATTAGTTTTTTCGGTGTTAAAAATAAAAATGTATTTAGATTAGTTTATATGGTATTAAAACGTAATAAGTTGATAAGTTGTTTGTAGTGTTTGACGTTTATGTTTATAGATGTGACCAATAAGGGTCATATATATGGAAAATTACTAATATAGCCATAATGATAATGGTTGATGACTTATCAAAAAATAGCCAAAAAATGCATGTTAGCCAAAAATAGCCCACAAAAAAGTAGTGAACGCCGTTCATGACTGCGGTCAACTGCCGTTGACTACTCTGTTGCTGAAATCTACTCTTTCGTGGTAATGAACTACTGTTTTTATGGCCTGTTTACTTTTTCGTGACACATTAGCCCAAAGTATATAATGTTTAATTTTGCAGATTAGGTCATTTTTCACTATTGTTTTGTTGGTTTGCCTACTTTTTTCTCTCAATGAAGCACCCGAAAAACAACCAGGTTTGTCTACTTTTCATCAAAATTTTACCATGTTCGTGATTAGGAGTAGGTTTTGTATATGGGGTTAAGTTTTTATTTAAAAAAATCGAAAAAAATAAAAAAAATAAAACCTTAGGTTTCATACGAAGCCTACGGTGTACAAGTGCCCAATAAACAGATTATGCAGTGTCGACTTGTACACCTACTGTTTCGTCGAACCTTATGTAATTTTTTTAAAAATTTGATCCAACATGATCGGAATTGTATATATAGTATTATTTCATGATTTTTTTTATAAAAGTCAAAAAAAAAAAAAAAAACGAAACTGTAGGTGTTTTGGAAACCTATGGGTTTTTTTTTCGATTCTTATTTGTTTAAAAAAATTTATAACCAATAACATTTGTATATTTTGTCGATTCTATGATTTTTTTTTGGAAAAAAAAGAAATCGTAGGTTTGTATTTAAAACCGTAGGTTATATATATATATATATATATATATATATATATATATATATATATATATATATATATATATATATATATATATATTCATTTTTGTTCAAAAACAAAATTGATTTTACGGAATTTTAACGATACGATTGTATATATGTTATGATTCCATGTTTGCATTTTTTGAAAAAGTATGTTATTTTCTATTTCTCGATTATAGCATATAATAGCAATGTACTATCTATTTGAAAAAGTTTCTATGTTTATAATATGTAGATACTTTGAAGTATAATGTATTTGATAAAATAACATTTTGTTTTGGTAGTTTCGGGCTTGTTATAAAATATGTTAGCATACCATTTTCAAAGTACAATGCTATATTTGGTATACTATTAGTATAGAAAATACAAAAAATGTTGTCAATTAATTTCCTTTGGTATTTTATACAAAGTAAATAGAATATATGAAAAGAATGATTAAGTGTTATATTGTGTGATTTCTCTACTTTATTAACACTGTTTTTCTTTTATAAAACCTAATTTAACCTTAATGTTTATTTAATTTTGTAGCTTCCAAACAAAAGGATGATGTGTAAGTCTGCGATGTTTTCGATGTTGATATGGGAGATGTTCCTAATAGTTCGGGGAAATGTTGCGACACGACGAAATTATTTATATCCTCGTATCTTGTGGTGGTTTCATATTAGAGGTTGACTTGGGAGAAAGCCTGCGATGTTTTCGATGTTGACTAGGATGAGGCGCATGAACCAAAAAAAAAGATCATTGCTTCAGATGTCAAGTCCTCAACCGCACATTATTTGTCATATATTACTAGTTTGAATTGTGAATCGTTTGAAGTCACTGGTTCTGTACGCTACAACTTTAGAAAAGATGCAAGTAAAATGGTAAAAGTAGAATCTAGTATATTAATATTTTTCAACTATTATTGATAAATCAAATAATTTATGTAGGGGGCGTCTTCGTTTGTTCCATCCCGTGGAAACAACCAATCTACCCAGTACACCGAACAAACTCATACAGTGGGAATTAACAAAAGAACAACCCGAGAAATACTGGCAAGACTTCAATCTTTGGAGGAAAAAATACGAGGAATGAAAAATAAAGGGGGATTTCGAGAAGAGGATGACTTGGAAGAATTTTTTAATGAAGCTTTTGAGGTAAAATAATTAATTTTAGAAATTTACTATCAATTTTTAACATGGTTTTTGAGGTAAAATAATTAATTGTTAAAGTTGCTTTGCTTTTTTATTAATTATTTTTTCTGTTTAAATGTAGGGGAATGAGAATATAGATGGTAATTATCGGATGCCAAGCCCGGTGGGCCAACAATTCTGTAGTCCACGGATATCAAATCGAGTAAACGAGGATGATGATGTTGATAATCAACCAGATTTTGATTTTAGAAAACAAAAACAAATCGTGAAAGAGGTTATAATTTTTTTTGTATATTAATTTTTTTATTTTTTGAAAGAATATTAAAAAAATTAATATGTGTTGAAACATAGAAGTGACCCTCTTAAACTTAAAAGAGACCCGAAGCTGTCATCCGGAATCGCAATCATTCCTTGAACCGCAGTCGAACTCAACACCGCAATCAAGATCAGCAACCGCAGTCATAGTCATCAACACCTAGTCTTAGTCTTTTATCTATTTTTCTTTTAGTACTTTCTTTTATTCAATGTGCCCTGCGTGGCAACTTTTAATAGATAGGACTTCTTGTAATCTTCGAGACTCTATAAATAGAGTTCTCTGTTTCTGAATGATACACATCTCTACGCATTTTGAATCTCATCACTTATCTTACTTCCTTCTTGCTCATCACATAATCTTAACTGTTTGAAATCTCTCTCCTGAGCAAGTCTTTCTAGACTCATTCACTAAGTTTGATCTCACTCACTAACTTGGTCTGATTGCATTCCTTGTTAAGAATCAACTTATGTGTTTACTTGATATAATACTTGTTGTCATTTATAGTTCCTTATATTTCCGCATCTAACTCTCTAACTTCCTAACTCTAACTTATTATTATTGTTGAGCTTTAATGATCCTTTGAGTTAAACATTATTCCGCATTATCACTTGTTCTAACGTTTGTTCAAGTGTGACTCATTTTTTCTCTCAACAATTGGTATCAGAGTTATAGTGGTTGCTTTTTGAAGCAAAACTGTTATTTTCAAAAGGCCTTCTATACCACTAAAGCTCATTTCTTAAAAAAAACACAAAAATATTTTTCAAGACAAGGAAATATGGCACAAGCATTATCTCTCAATGTTACCAACAGTTTTGGTGGTTCTAATAGAGCCCCAATATTGGTGGCAAACGAATATCATCACTAGTCTCAAAAGATGGAACGATACTTAAGGAGACTCGGTGTAACGACCCAAAAATCAAGGGCAAAAATTTCATTTTTAATGTAGCTAAAACGTTGATACCATTTATTCCAAAAATTTCAAATCATCATTAAGTAAAACATTTATCAGAGTTCATCCCAAAATCATTCATTGCGGAAATCATAGGTGTATGCATTGCGATCAATATGAGCCCTTCCTTTCCAAAACGATGATATCTGAAACCATAAACAAAACCTGTAAGCACGAAGCTTAGTGAGCCCCCAGAGCATACCCCACACACAATCCACATAAAACATACCATATTAGCTATAAAAACTACATATATCACATAAGCCATGCATACATAAACCTGTAAGAATGCCATGGGCTACCTCACATGGTCTTTACCTAGGACCGCCATGGGCTACCCCACATGGTCTTACATCCAATGCCATGGGCTACCCCACATGGTCTTCGCCTAGGACTGCGATGGGCTACCCTACATGGTCTTACATCCAATGCCACAGGCTCCCCCGGGGTCTTCCATGCAAGTATCACAAAGACAACTAACATAACACATATCATATAATCACTAGCATCCCACTTAGCATAAAGCTAACTATCATACCACATATCTCTACTACAACTAGTGTACCACATAACATAAAATGGGCCGACCTTGGTGCCTTAGACCCATTGGCATGGTGAGAAGACTCACCTCGAATGCAGAAGCTTCCTAGAGATATCCTTAGCTGCTGCCCCACCAGCTACCCGAGTTGTCACTACCAGTCAATATACCCAATTAGCAATTAGGTCCCATACTGTAATCCTTAATCCATGCATGGGGAAAAAAGACGATTTTACCACTGGCCCAATATGATCCAAAACAAAGGGTATAAACCCAAAACAAAATCCCAACATTATAATGTCCATAAAACCATCAATGGCCCAATTTTCCAAATTGGGCCCAAACCTTTCTAATGGACCTTATACTAAAATCCAATACTTTCCTTAGTCAATAATCCTGACCAAAATGGCCAACGAAGGCCCACAGCAACCGAGTCCAAGAATTGGCCCAAACCGAGGCCCATAATGCGAAGTTCATTTCTATATTGGGCCACAAGGCCCAATAGGCTCAACTATCAACAAATCCAGGCCCAAAACCATTAGGGACCAAAGGTTTGAAGTCCACAAAAGCCCAAGTCCTCCTGAGAGCGTACGCCCAACGTACCTCTTCTGTACGCTTAGCGTACTGAGCAAATGGACTGTACGCGCTACGTACTACATAGTACGCCTAGCATACCAATAGCTTATGCACAACATCCGTTAAGTTCTTAATACTTGATCCAACAAGTCCAATTCACAGATCTGAGCTATACTTAACATCTAAACCCATAAAGTGACTGACTTGGTGACTTTGCATGCCCCAAACAAACCCAAACTCCAAAAATGGAATTCTACTTCCATAAAAGTGACCCTAACTCAAGCCTGATCCCATTAAGACCATCAAGATGGCAACTTTCTGCCTTAGGGACTGACATAGCATCAAGGGTGGCAACCCCAAGCCTAAAAACGGATTTGGAACCGTACAGCTCCATTCTTGGGACCAAAGAGATCCAAAACTCAACATAATAGATCTAAGCATTCAATGGTCAAGTTCAAAGCATTATACCTTCATCAAGCTGTGAATGAGTCCTAAAAGCCAGATCCATATGCTCCTCCTTGATTCCTATCTTTGCATCAAACTTCATCTTCTTGAAAATGGGTCAAACACCCCAAAAATGGACTCCATAAGCTCAAAATGCCACCATGAATGATATATGACGATTTCTAGGGTTTAGAGGGGGTGGAGGTTGAAGATATTAAGGTTAGGTTATAAGATAAGGAGTTTAAATAGGGTCCAAGACCCTAAAATAGGGTTCTGATCTGACTGGAGTACGCCCAACGTACTCCGAGGAACATTCGCGATCCTCCTGGTCAGTACGCCCAACGTACTCCAAAAGTATGCCCAATATACTGCCTTCTTCACTAGTACACCCAACGTACTCCTTGAGTACGCCCAACGTACTCGACTAAGCCTGAAACTACTAAGCTTCTAAAGACCATAACTCCTTCGTTATAAATCCGTTTTCGACGATCCTTATATCCACGGAAAGGTAACGAGAAACCCTACACTTATATAAAATCATATCTTCCCTAAATACCTTCCGAAAAAAAGTCCATTTTCCACAAAAACCCGAACTGCCATTTTACCGAAATATCCCTAGGCTCCAAAACACAAACCGAACACCCGGATCACTTCTAATACATCACCCACACCCAAAAGGGATAGATCTTACCTTCCTAAGAGCCATAATCCTTATAATGACCAACCTTCGAGCCACCACCTCAGACTAGGAGTCAATTCGAAATAGAGCGTTACAACTCTCCCCCACTTAAATTAGATTTCGTCCTCGAAATCATGCTTGACCGTCCTCGACATACCAGACAACCTGAGCAACACCTCCACAAACCCGTGAATACCACAGTCCACTCAAGGAAACTAAAACCAATCCTCATAATGTTCTAGAACACGGAGATGAAAAAATTCCTTGCAACCCGATCACACCTGCCCCACCTGAAATCTGAAGTCCCGAGATGGTCTGTCTCCCTGACAGACTGCCCACAACGAATCATCATCGAACTGTTTCCCAAGAAACCAGTCTAGATAGAATACTTCCCACTCGCAATACCTTGATGCTTACTAAAGAACAATATGTGACAACCCAAAATTTCTATCTTGTACAACCACTCAACTCAATCAAAGTCAGACTTGTTTCTGCTATCTGTTAGCACTGTTTAGAGTCTGTTTGAGTGTTCTAAGCCTAGTACCTCCAACGAATGAGTGATAGGAAGTGTTAGTTGAAGTTCTAAACCACCAATAAAGCCTTAAACTTCATCATGTGGAGTTTACGGCCACACCGTGTAAGTTTACGGCCACACCGTGTAAGTTTACGACCATAAACTCATGGTTGCTGTAAACTCATGCGATAAACATGATATTCCTTCCTTAATCTTCATTATTCTCCATTTCAAGTCAAGGAACCCGATTTCTCTCTCAAGTATCATAAGGATCTTCATTTTTATCTTCAAAAATGTAAGTGTTTCATCCCTTGATTAGTTGACACATCTTCTTAACTAGCATCACCCTTTAATTTCATCCATTAACTTCATCTTTTGGGTTTAATCTTCAAGAACACCAAGAACACACACTAGTGTTTTGGGCCAAAATCAACTCTTTTAGCTTTTATATCGTAAGTATCACTTCCCTATACTTATTTTCTAGTAAAAACACTTGATTAGCGCCTTGAAAACCTCCATTTTCCCATGAACACTAGGAGTTTACGTCCAAGAGGATCTCCCTTATCCGTAAACCCTTGTTAAGGGTGCAATTGTGGTCATAACTCTTCCTAAGGCTTGGATTAGAGTCTAGAACACTTCCTTGTGGACTATAGGACTTTAAAACACCATTTGGCACAAAGCATCGTGAGTTTACGGTCGTAAACTTATGTGGCTGTGAACACCTTGGCCGTAAACACTAAGGGCCATGAACACTTGGCCATAAACACCAAGTGTGGCCGTAAACTCCCCTTATACACAATCATTTGTGATTTATACACTTCAATCTAAGTGTTTCCTAAGTCCTAGGGTGTGTTCCTTTCATGATTAGTTGTATAAACACTAATTATATACATATATGTGTCATTATGTTCTTATTAGGATCCGCTGTGCTCAAGTCTACACTTGACACTTAGCATCCTACAAACCGATCTTTCATTTGTATCACCCACTACAGTTGAGTTCATACCCCTTAACTTTTCTTTTAAATGATTTTAAACACTTTTATGGGGGGGGGGGGGGAGTGTATACAAGTAGAAACATTATAATTATTATATCAATCACATATGACTAATAACTATCAACCAAATGGCTTTCTTATATTTCAAAACTATGATATCAAACAAACTACTTCAACTCGCTTTATAAACTCTTTTACATATTAAATTCCTTACTTAAACTCTTTCAAACTTATATTTTGTCAAATTATGTCTATATAGATATAGTTATATAAGTAGGATTGAAAAGACTTAGGACTGATAACTCGCCTTACTTCCTGTTCCTTGTTTGGTCGTGGACTTAGGGTATCGGTTGTCTGTCCGAAGGTCGTTTGAATCTTTAGTTACATATTATGTGTATGCATATAGACATAAAAGTTCTTCATTCAGTTCAATACCTTTGGGTAGCAAAGGTGTACAAACATGTTCATTCATACAAACAGCATTACTAGTAAACTATAATAGGTATAGTTTAGGAAGTCTCTAATACTATTACTAGAACAATGAAACATACAAGAGTCAGTTCATTCATGCGTCAATACAAACATACCATTATGATAAACAGAAAGAACATACTATTATGAGAAACAGAAAGAACATACTATTATGAGAAACATAAAGAACATACTATTATCATAAATAGAAAGAACATACTATGATGAGATACAAAGAGAACATACACTACACTATACAAGAAAACATAGAACACACTAGAACATACTATACACACGCTAGAACACTATAACATTAATGTGAGCCACTAGTTCATGGCATGACAATCTACTGTTGTGTCATGTTTTGCAACCAGAGTCTCCTTGAGGGAGAGTGTGAATTGGTGTATAGATCTATATGGGATTGACTATCTTACACCTTGCTGCTAGCTACAGTGGGACCTGCAGGTCTACATGTGACTAATGTCATACCATTTCGATGCCTTAGAGCGTCGTATTATACTAGTTGATCAAGTATGGTTACAATCATATCACATTTTACCTTAATTAAGAAAATGGTTTAAGGTAGTTAATACATTGGTAGTTACTTACATACAATACTACTGTACATCGTTATTTTCCCATCGCATTCACATTGTGATCTTCTCACATAAACGGTAATGTAAACTATATTTTGGAAATGATAGTCATACTTGGGAAAGATACACACTTTTACAAACAACACAACACACATAACATTTGGGCCTTGGTAGAAGGCTACTTTTTAGTAGAAAATATAGGATTTTATAGGAGATACAAACATTTACTACAAACACTTACAAACATTTACGTCGAACATTTACAAACACTTTCATATAAGCAATGACACTAAAATACTTATGAACTCACCAACTTTAATGCTGATCTACGCTTTCAAAATAACTTGTATTCTTAGGTCACTAGTAGAGAGGTACCGATAACCAAGTTTTGAGATGATGCAGCATGTTTAAGACTCATCTCTTATTTTGATTCATATTTTTGGTGTCTTATAAACTATACAGAACACACTTGTATTAAAATTATATTATTAATGCAATGGATTATGTTGTTTGTTTTATATTATGCATTGCTGTGATACTGTACATGACGTCCTCCACCCCCGAACATTTCCGCCGTTCAGTTTTTGGGGTGTGACACAATATTACTGACCAACCGCGACTACCGAATAACAAGCAACTCCACATACAGACCCTAAATCACTGAAGTCACTCATACTCCTCTTGCAGCCACATGGCTGCTTTACTGGAGAACACCCGGGGACCTCCCTGGTCCCAACCTATCTGCCAACTGTCTGGAACAGCCCATACATACCCGATTGCTGAGCCAAAAACACACTCAGCAGTCCCCTGCGACCTCTGACAGACTACCTTGTCCAACCATAATTGCCCTATCTCCTTCAACCCATTGATCCATCCGATCGCGATAGGCTGACAACCTGTCGCCACTGAATCCAACACCAAAAGGGTGAATACTACCAGAATAGCTGTAGACTTACATCATACCCGGCCTCCGTCGACCCACCGTTTCCTGATTCCGACATGTCGTAGCTCTATTACGGATAGGGCCATCCGAGACACATCACAATGGCTTAAACTACCATCAAACCAATCCATTCACCACCCTATAATTTTGTCGTCGATGCCCTTGGCATATAGATTCCCCACATCCCAATTTACTCAAACAAAATCCCGCACGAATTCCGATTCAGGTTCCTATCCAAGTCAAAATTGTCACTCCGGTCCTATCCAAAGATCCTCGAATCGGAATTTGCATAATGTACCATGACTTCCTGTCATCCTTTACTCAACGGATTAATAAATATCCTTATCCGATTCCCTGAGACTTCTAGCGTCGCACTTGGTTCAACTACCAGGTTCTTATGAGATCTGATAACAGGGCTACCCAGTCGTACCCCTACAGAAACAAGCACTACTCGACCACAAAATCCTGCATCACAAGCTCCAACCCTTAGCGCAGCAGTCTCTAACAATTCCATCCTAAATACCCATAACCATCCGGGCTTGCCCCCGAATACCTGATCGGTCAATGACCTCTGGTCCTGATCCTAACGTCCCCCACAACCCTACGAACTAGCCTGCCCTAGTCCAAATCACTTGGAAGAATCCATGAACGCTACAGCAACCCCACAGTCCGTAACGTCCTAAAATTCAAGACTAAAAATTTGTTTTACTAAAACATTACTTTAAGCAAATTCATCAATCCAAAACATAATTAGAGTATTAATTTCCAACACATATTCGTTATCAGAGTAAAACATTCCCAGGCTATCTAATCTATGGTGTGTGCCATGCGATCACCCCGAGCTCTTCCCTCCGCTACCGGAAGTACCTGAAACCAAAACTAAAAATCGTAAGCACGAAGCTTAGTGAGTTCCCCACCCTACCACATACCATGCATAGCCACATACTGCACATACTGGGCCACGCCCGCCATTCTGGGCCTCGCCCTCTACCTCGGGCCTCGCCCGCTACAACGGCCCCGCCGCTCCAGGCCTCGCCTGGCTTCGAGCCCTGCTCGGATACAAATCTTGTTCACTTAGGCCATGCCTGTCACAAGGCCTCACCCGCTAACATATAATAGCACATAAACATATCACAACACATAAGCTAAACATATACTAACGGATCCTGTCCTAAGGCCTCGCCTATCCTGGGCCTCACCCTTGTCCTGCTACTGATGAGTCATGGAACCCCGTGCATGCTCCTACTGATAGTGAGATACGGGCCTAGCCGACACTCACTCTTTCCCTAACTCGGGCCTCGCCCCTGGTCTGTTGCTAATGAGTTGTGGAACACCATCTACACTCTGCTAATAGTGAGATACGGGCCTAGCCCACACTCACTCTTTCCCTAACTTGGGCTTCACCTCTGATCTGTTGCTAATGAGAAGTGGAGCACCATCCACACTCTACTATTGGTGAGATACGGGACCTCGCCCGCACTCACCTCCCTACCAGGCACATACAAGTATCACACATACAACAAGTATAAACTATCACATAAACCATTCCTTGGGCACCCGCCCGCTATCATTAGACCTCGTCCTGAATATCATACTAGCATACTGTGCTTAGGGCTAACCCCCGGGTTTTCTACTCATAACTACATGGGCCAACATTGTGGCTTTAGACCCATTCACACAACGGGAAACTCACCTGCACTTGCTGGACTTGCTGATAATCCCTCTGGCTGCTGCCCGACAACTCTTTGAACTCCTGCTCCACTAGCTCCCCGAGCTACCAATATCAATGCAACACTTAGTCTAACTAACCCCGAAAGTCAACTACGTCAACTATGGTCAACGTCAAAGTCCTGGTCAAAGTCAACCTCCCAGGTCAACCCTACTCACCGAGTCTACCTACTGACTCGTCGAGTTCATAAGCTCAGAGTCCTTCCATTCACGACTCGACTCGTCGAGTCAGTCCATGACTCGCCGAGTCTACCGATTTCCGAGTCCTGACCTGTCCAACTCACTGATTCTCCACTCGACTCACTGATTCGAGTCTCAACTCGAAAGGCTTGGGGTTTCGCGACTTGACTCGCCGAGTCCAAGAACAGACTCGCCGAGTCCAAGACAACCTTCAACTGACTCGCCGAGTGGTTCTTCCAATTCGCCGAGTTCCTACCCAACTTCATCCGACTCGCCGAGTCTGCCCGTGTGACTCGCCGAGTCACTCCACCTCTTAATCCATGCAGTGGCTTTTCAAGCCAAACAGGGGCTCCAACACATAGATCCATACTTCCAAGGCCTATTCTTCATGTAAAGTGGCAAACTTTACGTGTAGATATGGAGATCTAGGCTCAAAACACTCCAAACTAGGGTTTATGACAACCATGCTTCACCAACATACCAAGAGCTAATACTTTATGGGATTCTAGACCAAAACAAGCATGGACCTAAGGTAGCAACCTCAGATCTGAACTTCTAGCTCGAAATGGTTACTATCATGCCAAGAATGCAAAAAACTCACACATAGATCTAGGTGCAAAGGAGTCCAAGAACTAGTTTATTACCTCCAAATGCTCAGAAATGTCTTCCCAATCCCGGATCTATAGCTCCTTCTTGCACCTCCAAGATCCTTCTTCCTTCTCCAAGCTTTAATGCACTCTTCAAGGCAATAATTAGCTCAAAAATGGATATGGCGGCTAGGGTTTGGTGTTCTGGGTTAGCGAGGCAGTAAAGGAACCCTAGGGAAGAGAATAAGGCACTTAAATAGGATCCAAGTCCCGGATTTAGGGTTTTCCTCGTTTAGACCAGACTCGTCGAGTCTCCTTGGCCGACTCGCCGAGTCGGTCACTTACTCCTTGACCCGGATCCCGCTCAGACTCGCCGAGTTCCTCCTTGGACTCGACGAGTCGTCCCTTAAACTTAGGGTTTCCCTTCCTTTCTTAGCCTTCCTAACTTTGTATGTTACAACTCTCCCCCACTTAAACTAAACTTCGTCCTCGAAGTTTGCTATGGCCCACCGGCTGCGATCTGCCTCCAATACCCTACTAATTATTCTAACACCAGCTGCCTACCTTCGCTGGTCTTCTGCCCAGTCATCCTGACTAACATCAATCCTTGTGGATAAAAAATCTCGGGTCAACCCTGACCCAGAACATTCTGGAAACACAACTTACTCTACCGTTAATCCTTCTGGTACTCTCTGAGTACTGCACTGAACCCATAGGGGTTCACCCCTCCTTTCCTTGCACGATTTCCTTGACTTCCCAAGGCAATGCTCCATAACCAACTATTTCCTTTGTCATTTTGAAGATCCTATCTTCACCAAATCCATTACTCCTGCTACCTCCAGTACGGTTCATTATCGCCAGTATCCACTGGGCATTTCTTTCTACTATAATTTGGTGTCGAGCACCCCACGATCAACTAACTGAATTCCACCATAGACTGCTTACCCGCACTGCTACTGACTGAAAATTTTTGCTATTCCTTATCTGCCTTCCGGATGAACTGAGACCACCCTGGTCCCTACCAATCTATCACTATCTGGATTACCGGCTTGCACCGGTCGCTAGACCCAACACAACTCCTAGTCGCTCCCAGCGACTTTCGAAGAAACTTCGACCACCTAATACTGTTCAATCTATTTTGCCATTCAGGCACTACAATCCTGGGATCCTCGATCCCCTATCTTGACAGTAAGGTCCCTATCAGGTCCCACCTGTGCTGCTAAAACGCACGGGTCTCGCCCATGGGTCTCACCCGCCTCTATCCTTGTAGTCCTACTTGTCTAACCACTCTCGCTCGGGCCTCGCCCACGGGTCTCACCCAACCATACTACTGAGCAACCCTGCTCTCAGGTCTCACCTATACTGCTACTCTCATACGGGCCTCGCCCACGAGTCTCACCCAACTATATCCTGGAGCGGCCTCTCCCGAGGTCTCACCTCTCTAGGGCTATACAGGCAAACTCCCAATCATTCTCATCCACTACCCATTCCTGATCCCTATTTGATCACTAGGAGATAAGGGCCTCGCCCAAACTCCGCCAACGAAGCTACTATGGAATGCTACGACTTACCCGCAGTCTTACATCACCTTCCATCACTGACTGCTAGTGAATGCTACGGCTGCCCCGTAGTCTTACATCGCTTTCTACCACTAACTGCTAATACGAAAGCACCCCATGCTATCAGTTCTCAAGATCCTCCTTCTGACTCACTCGAGTCCTACAGGCGATCCTCCAACCTGAATTCCCAACCACATACTAACCATCACCAATACACGCACTAGCTGAGGGGGAGTTTCTCAAACTCCCAACCCTGAACTCCCCAATCCATCAACGCTATACTACATCTTTTCCTTCTCGTAGGTCGCGCACTCATTTTGGGTCTGCGTGCTCCTACCTTTGCACACTCGGTGAATTCTACCCCACTTTGATCCTGCTTACCCCTTGCCGCTCAATGCTCGAAAAGAAATCCCAATCCTTGCTACCATTCCATAATCAATCTACTGAGGAACCCCAAGCTTACCATAGCTAGGGATTTAACCAGTCCATCTCTAAAACTATACAACTCCGATCTAGTGAGACATACCAAGTCCCTCCCAGGCATGCTACAGTTACTGCATCCTAAGTAACCTTCTCCAATAGATCCCATCCCTTAACTACCATTCAAATATCCAAGGTATGCAGATGACATATAACTCGATCACAATCACGCCGCTCAAAATAAAATACTCATACCGATAATGATGCAGAACCATAACAACATAATCATGCACAAATAAAAGAACTGAAAACAGAAATCACATACCTGCAACGTCCGCTGCTGCTCGCGCCTCCATGGTGGTCATCTGAAAAGCCCTGCCTCCTACTGCAGGCACCTCTGCACTGCCCTGACGGCCGTCTGTGATCCTCAAAGTTTTTGGGGCAGGTGCCACCACCCATCCTACCGGAAGCAAACTGGGGCACTGGGCCTTCTTGTGGCCTCGCTGATTGCAGTGAAACATATCAAGTTTGATCCCTGTGTGGTGGTAACCGTACAATCCCTGCTAAAATGACCAGCCCGACTGCACTTGAAGCAGCCAGACTCACCGCCGCTACCACTCCTAAACGCGCCCCCGTGCGCCCTGCCACACTTCCCGCACCGACTGCGGTCCTGATAATCCCTTGATCTTGGATCCGATCCCTTGGGCCTTTTGCCTGAACCTGTGGCTCCCTGAACCTCATCCGGCTTCCTCTTCCGGATCTGCTCCAAATCAATTTCTCTCTCCCTGGCCCGAGAAATCATATCTGCCAACTTCTTACAGCTGGATCTGCTCACGAACTCCCTGATGTCATCCCTCAACATCTCATGGTATCGTGCCTTCTTCATCTCCTCATCCGCGACATACTACGGTACAAGAAGAGCCCTCTCCCTGAACTTGGTGGTGATCTCCGCCACAGTCTCAGTGGTATGCGTCAAATCCTGAAACTCCTGTGCCAACTGCTGCACCTCAATAATCGGTGAAAACTCAGGCTTGAACCTGTCTGAGAAATCACCCCATGTCATCGCGTCCAATGCGACATCATACCCCAAAGCATGACCAATCTCTTCCCACCAATCCCTCGCTCTGTCCTTCAGAAGATAGGAGGCGAGTCTGACCTTGTCCCCCTCGGGACACTGGCTCGTACGGAATGTGTTGGCGACATCAGCCAACCATCTGCTGCTAGCGATGGGGTCTTTAGCCCCATGATAATCTGGTGCCCCGCAATCCTTGAACTCCCAAAATGTCAAGGTACGTGCTCCTATCAAAGCCATCATCTCCGTACGGAAGGCTCCCAGCCTCTCATCCAAAATCTCCAATATACCCTCCTTGACCGTGCCAAAGATCACATGTGTGTGATCTAGAATACTGCGCGTAACATCCACTGATATCAACTCCCTCATTCACTCCTTGAGCTGCTCGGCTCCTAAACCCGAGCCCGATCCCTCTCCGACGCCTAATCTGCCCACTGGTCTCTCTCGCAACGTCACCATGCTGAAAATATAATACATCCTCTATCAGAATACTTATCACTGCTGCGAGACTAAACACACACCCTACCAGGTTCTCGGTCTTGTCTCGGACGTTCCCGAATCGAGTACGGATCCTTTGCTTTCAGTAGTACGGGCCCATACTACCTTCCACATCTATCCGTACTTTCCTCAGGAATTGCCTCGACTCCACCAGTTTCCTTATCCACTACTACTGCTCCCAGCACTATCTCATCCTAGGCTTACCCTAGGGAAACCTCTGACTCAACTCAAACCAGTCCTCAGCTGCTGAAGGTCTCCTTGTGATGCCAATTAGCCATTACCTGGATACCATTACATGTGACGTGGCTCAGATAATCCTTCGAGTAAAAGAATCGTCCCTACAACGGTTGGACTCAAACGAGAGCTGCGAAATAGGGCCGAATCCAGTACTCTGAGATTATTCAACCTTGATCACATGTGACATGACGTATTCACCTAATGGCTAACTCCCATCACTCAGAATCCCACAATGCACAAAGCAAGCAGCATTTAGACAAGGGAAAATATAACCATAACATTCTCAATCAATCATAATCTCATAGCAAGAATCTAAACTAGCATGCAACACAAACTCATAAACTCAGGCATAACCTAAACAGGCTATCCTACTACTGTCTAATCAGCACTATCATGCAGCTCAAAGCACATATAGCAGGCACATAAGGCATCCTCCTTAGATCCTTAGTCCTAATCTAGCATGCTGTTCTACTAACTGATAATCATAACATAAACTTGTATGGGTATTTTGGGGTACTTACTTGAGCTCGGCTGATTGCATGCACCACACCCTTTTTCTCTTTTCAAAGTTCTTTTATTTCTGAATTCTTTTTGCTTTTCTAAAACTGTTTTCTTTCTCAAAACTCTCTTTTTACAAAACTGTCTTTTCATTTTGAAAACTTCTATACCAATTCCTCAGTTTGAGATCAGACACACCTGAGAGCATGTCCGAATCCCTCAAACCAAGGCTCTGATACCAACTTGTAACATCCCAAAATTCAAGACTAAAAATTTCTTTTGATAAAGCATTACTTTAAGCAAATTCATCAATACAAAACTTAATCAGAGTATGAATTTCCAACACATATTCATTATCAGAGTAAAACATTCCCAAGCTGTCTAATCTATGGTGTGTGCCATGCAATCACCCCGAGCTCTTCCCTCCGCTACCGGAAGTACCTGAAACCAAAACTGAAAATCGTAAGCATGAAGCTTAGTGAGTTCCCCACCCTACCACATACCATGCATAGCCACATACTGCACATACTGGGCCACGCCCGCCATTCTGGGCCTCGCCCTCTACCTCGGGCCTCGCCCGCTACAACGGCCCCGCCGCTCCAGGCCTCGCCTGGCTTCGAGCCCCGCTCGGATACAAATCTTTTTCACTTAGGCCATGCCTGTCACAGGGCCTCGCCCGCTAACATATAATAGCACATAAACATATCACAACACATAAGCTAAACATATACTAACGGATCCTGTCCTAAGGCCTCGCCTATCCTGGGCCTCGCCCTTTTCCTGCTACTGATGAGTCATGGAACCCCGTCCATGCTCCTATTGATAGTGAGATACGGGCCCAACCCATACTCACTTTTTCCCTAACTCGGGCCTCGCCCCTGATCTGTTGCTAATGAGATGTGGAACACCATCCACACTCTGCTAATAGTGAGATACGAGCCTAGCCGACACTCACTCTTTCCCTAACTTGGTCCTTGCCCCTGATCTGTTGCTAATGAGATGTGGAACACCATCCACACTCTGCTATTGGTGAGATACGGGACCTCGCCCACACTCACCTCCCTACCAGGCACATACAAGAATCACACAGACAACAAGTATAAACTATCACAAAAACCATTCCTTGGGCACCCGCCCGCTATAATTGGACCTCGTCCTGAATATCATACTAGCATACTGTGCCTAGGGCTAACCCCCGGGACTTCTACTCATAACTACATGGGCTGGCATTGTGGCCTTAGACCCATTCACACAACGGGAAACTCACCTGCACTTGCTGGACTTGCTGATAATCCCTCTAGCTGCTGCCCGACAACTCTCTGAACTCCTACTCCACAAGCTCCCCGAGCTACCAATATCAATGCAACACTTAGTCTAACTGACCCCGAAAGTCAACTATGTCAACTCTGGTCAACGTCAAAGTCCTGGTCAAAGTCAACCTCCCAGGTGAACCCTACTCCCCGAGTCTGCCTACTGACTCGTCAAGTTCATAAGCTCAGGGTCCTTCCATTCACAACTCGACTCGCCGAGTCTACCGATTTCCGAGTCCTAACCTGTCCAAATCACCGAGTCTCCACTCGACTCACTGATTCGAGTCTCAACTCGAAAGGTTTGGGGTTTCGTGACTTGACTCGCCGAGTCCAAGAACAGACTTGCCGAGTCCAAGACTGTTGGATTAGTGTCTAAGTCCATAACTATTTTGGTATGTACTTGACCCGATGGTGCATGGTCCTTTTGGGTTGCCTTCACCAAAGCAACTTGATAGGATGAATTATGGAGAGAAAGGATTAAATATGATTTATTAATATTTATGAGAATAATATATTAAAGGAGAAATCATATTGTTTAATTAATATTAGTCAAGAATTAATAAGAATTAAGTTTGTGGCTAAAAGAGATTAATTAAACTTAAGGGACTTGAACTGTCAATTGTATGATAGTTGAATATTGAGCTAATGGACTCCATATTAAAGGGGTGGACGAATTCTATGGGGAAACCCATTAGAAATCGTCCAAGGCCTTTAAGGAAAGGATTCCATGGGTTGCTTAGGGATTAAGCATCCAAATTAGGGGTTCCTTCTTAGATAATCATAATAGCCTCACTATTTAAAGGACCCTTAATCCCCAAAAACGTGGTGAACTTGATGATTAGGGTTTCCACACATTTTGGGCAGCCTCCTTCTCTTCTCTTCTTCATCCTCTTGCTCTTGGTGTTTGTGAACCGTTAGAGGAGTGACATTTGTGACTCTAAGCTTTCTAAAGTCATTACAAGAAGGATTTAAGATTGTTATTCCTACATAACTATCAAGGTATGATCTAAACCCGAATTTATATGTTATATTGATCATCATATGCTAGATCTAGGGTTTATAGTCTTGGATGAATTGCATGTACAATAGAGAAACCTAGATCCAAGCATTAGAATTTGTATGAGCACATAGGATGTTCTTATGGCTAAAACCCATCAGTGGTATCAGAGCCTTGATTGGTTTCTATTGTATTGATGCCTTCTATGTTTGTTAAAGTTGCAAAATCGAGTTTTGAGCTCCCTGCCTGATGAAGTCGGCGAGTACCACAGTGTACTCGGCGAGTAGGCCTCAACTCGGCGAGTCCAGTGTGGTACTCGGCGAGTTCGAGCGTCAGAAAGAGGGGATTTCGGGATTTCTTGCTGTTTTTCTCATGGATACTTGCCTTATCTGTTTTAGGTCATTAAAATCCGATTTTATACATATTTATGAGTATATCCTTGATTAAACAAAAGATAATTACCAATTGATTAGATAATAACTTCCTTATATGATTATAGTTGATTATTTGTATTAATTGGGTAACTTATTTTGCAAGAAATTGAAATTAGGTCAAATATAGTTAATGATAAAATTAATTCTTTAATTTATATTATTTGTTATTTGATCCTTGTGTTATGAAAAGTTTCAATTTTCCCCTTTAGGTTTTATTGTTTAAATTCGAACTCAAAAGTTTAGTCTTGAAATTTAAATAGTTGAAACCCTAATGTTTTGAAAAGGTTTCAAAACTTGCCCTCAAGTTTTGGAATTTAAATTTTGATTAAAAGTTTAATTTTGATGTACATTTAAATTCTAAACCCTAATGTTTTGAAATGTTTCAAAACTTGCCCTCAAGTTTTGGAATTTAAAAGCTGATTAAAAGTTTAATTTAGGAATGTTAAATTCTAAAACCCTAGTGATGTTTTGAAAAGTTCATTTCACACTCTTATGGTTTTATTAATTAATTAAGGTGTATAATTAAAAGAGGTTTAATAAATCCATAAAAGTTTTGGTTTACAATTTTATTGAATTAAAAGTATAATTGTTAAAAATTGACCACCTAGTATTTTAAAAGTGTAAAATACACCCTATACTATATATAACATTAAAAGTCTAACATTATATATATGTATGGGTAAAAGTAGTGAATCGTCATTCACTTACCTTCAAATGTTCTCCAATTTGGGTTATGGCATCCCTCTCCCGAGTTGTGGAATATTGTGTTGGGTCCTAGCCTTAATATCTCATTTGGGTGATTTATTAAGGACTCAATCAATCAACTAACTTGAATTTGTTTTCTCCCGTTTTGTAGATGTCAAAGTACGACAACTATGGTCTTCCTAAATCCCGTGGAACAAGCTTTCCACATGAAAATGATATTCCACGATTCGATCGAGGAACAAGAGATCATGCTTCACTTCCTCCACCTCCTCCAATTATTCTCCCTAACCCACAAGATCGATGAATTGAAAGGTTCAATGTATCTAAATCCCTATTGGAAATGAAACATAAAGATGGTAAACCCGTGTGTGCCCACGTTCTAGGAATGAAATCTCACATCGATATGTTGATAATGTTGGGTACGTCATTCCCTGATAAATTGGCTGTGAACTGGGTTCTGCAGTCACTTCCTGAATCATATAATGAGTTCAAAAGAAAGTATTATATGATGGATCATGACGAAAACCTCATTGACCTAACTTACATGCTCATTGCTGCTGAATCAGAAATGATTTGGAAAAGCAATAGAGCATATTTGTTGGGAAAGTCAACCAACCATGCTTCCGAGGACGTTCTAGGAGAATCGACTTGCGTTTGCTGCCAAGAGAAAGGGCGTTGGATACAAGTTTGCCCTAAGAGCCTGAAGAGTCCAGAAGATGGGAGAGTTAAAGAGTATGGCTGTGCTTCAGGTAAAATCCACTATCTAACTCCATTAAGTTCCTATTCGTTGATTCTTAATACATAATGTGATGAGATTACATTTGAATGTTTTGCAGGATCAATGAAAAGAGAGGAAGCTTAATGGAAGAGCAAGATGAATCTAATCACAAAGAAATGGATCTCGATCGCATGGACTTGAAGATTAGATTTTGAGCTTAGAAAGTTATGATAGAGTTGTTAGGAATATTTGATTACATAGTTTTTAGTTGATTTTGCATTGTAAGGACAAATGTTTTCCGCTGCTTTTATGAATAAAATAAATTTTGTTTTGACTCATTTATTTATTTATTTATTTCCTTGCAATGAAATCGTTATGAAAAATTGACGTTTGCATATTTCTACAACGAATGGATAAGATTCTTAATTATGTTAATAGTGGAAATGTCAAGAATTTACCAAATAGGGAGAGTTTCTCATCGCCCAAGTTTCAATTGGACAGAAACTTGGAATCATGCAACTTGGTTGCACAATGAATGAGAAATTTCATATTTGGAAATTAGACTAATTCGTTGACAAAGTGTCATGTGAAGGAGTAGGAGATCGAGTACACAAAGTTGTGTGTTGATCAAGTCCACCACAAGGGTAACAAAGATATTCGTCATGATTTACTAAAGGATTAGTAAATATGATTATACGTATAAGATTAAGTGTGATTCTGAATTGATTGAAAAGGTTTAAATCAATTGCAGAACGAATAAAAGAATCAAGTAGACAGAAAGATAAAAATTTATGTATTCTAAGAAGAAGGAGAGTACCTTTTATACTTTATGATACGTCTTAATGATTAAGAACCATATTTCAATTGATCCTCTAAATAAGTCTTAGTACAAGTGTATGTATAAGAAGAGGAATCAAGAATTGAAGAAATGGTTAAATCAAGAAGTCAATCATATTTCATTCCAAAACAAGTCTTAGAGTTAAGGTTGTAATATTTAGTGACAAGTCTTAAGAAGGTTTATAACATTCATCAAATGCAGAATTTGGAAAATGGTTTTCCTATTCTCGCACATTTGAAATTGGAAAGTTGTGATGTCTTGGATAAGACAATGACCAACTAGGACCTATTTTATGAAATGTTTTGTCTTGATAAAGGCTACACTAACTGTTGAATATTTGTTTGTGAAGAAATGTTTATTGACAGGAGAATCTTATATGTCAAGGAGTCAGTGGGAGTCTTAATGGTCTTGAAAGGTTTCAAGAACAAATCAAGAATAAACCTTATCGATCATCACTAGCACACGAGTAGAGGTTTACAACCTATCGTGTTGACATTACCTTGTTTCTGTGTCGTTCCAACTGAGTTAATTATGCATGTGAGCCTATGAGTTCTCATTTGAATGCATAAAAGGCAAGGACCTTGATCAATCGAAAGTACATTGATAGGAAAGGGTGAGTTGCTTAACTACTTGGAAGACATGGTGGGCAGCCATGTTACCATAAGGCAAGAAATCAAGATTGAGAAGGTTCGGTCCATATGAGTTTGGATTTGTCGCAAACTTTGGTTTTGACAAATTCAAATGGATAGGAACACATACACCATTAAAATCTAAGTGTCATAAGATTCCCTCCTTCATGAAAATGACTGTGAGGAAATGCTTTCACTAAGGAGGATTTTAAGAAGATAGTGATTGTGAAAATTGTATTCTCGAATTCGATTATGGTTACGGTATCCCTTTCCATGATTCGAATTATGAGATTTGGCAATTAGTTTAAATTGTTTAAGACACACATATAAACTATCTAAGTAAAAGGTGTATAAGTTTAAGAAGCCTTGATAAAAGATTATCAAAGCATTGGGTATTAGAAATATGAACTTAAAGAAATTCAATTGGCATTGTTTTTCTGTAAGTTAAGCTGTTTTCTGAATACATGTCAAAGCTAGTGGGAGCATAAGTGTTATGTTTATAATAATCATCATGATAGTGGGAGCATAAATGTTATGATTGTATGATTATTAAGACCAATATTGCAATTTAGCAATATTAATTATAGAAAACAAGAGTCATACTTTGCAAAGTTGTAAGGGTTGAATAGTTGTTTTGCTATAATTAAAGGAGAGAATATTATGCTTCATTTCAAATCTAAAGGCTTAGGTTGTGGAATGTTAATAAATATAGTCAAGGATACATAGTGTGTTCTTAAATTTCGATTATGATTACGGCATTCCTCTTCATAATTTGAATTATAAGAACGTAGCACATAAAATATTATGGCAAAAGATTGATAAAATATCAAATCTTTATGTAAGACATTATGCATCGTGTCCTACACGCTTCGGGTATAGGATCGATTGCAAATGCTATAATATTTGACCATTCTAAAATTTTCCAAATGTCTAGCGCATTTAGAGGGAAAAGGACAAGAATCGGTTTTGAATAAGATAATTAAACAACTATCAAAGGACAATCCAAAGTTCGCCGAGGATTGGTCGCTTGTGAGTAGTTGGAAGTATAGTATTGGATGGACCATACTGACATTATTATGAATAGAAAAGGTTCTATTAAGAATGAGTTGTCATATGGAAAATATGGAAACGTTTCCACATTGGGAGTTGGATATTGAAAGTCTATGTCTAGATTAGAAACTTTTATGCAAAAGGATGTTCAAAGGAATGTACTTTGAGTGAGAGACATCACATCTAAGGAATTGTATTGTAACAATCTCCGATAATGGACTTTGTAATTTCATTGGAAATAGTCATTGCGACTTTAGTGTAGTGACATTAGGAAAGGATCATTGCATAAAATGTTAGAATCTAACATATTCCATAAGTGGCAAGAATTTGATATTCTTTCACTTATGATAAAGGATTGGGAGTTGTGAAATGAGTATGATTGGAAATGTGTTCATTTGATCTATTTCACAAAGTAAGAACCGTGGGTAAAATTGTGTGCATGCTAAGAGCATGGGACAAGTGTTGTAATAATTCAAGTAAGAAGTTGATTACCCAAAACAACAAATAATGAGTAATCGATATGGTGATAAATAAAAGGTGTTTTATTTATACTCAAAGGTTTGAGGCCATATGGGATTAGTATTGTTCTTGTGTTTCACTTTGCATGTTTTGACTTCCTGAATAATTTAATTGGTTCAGAACAGTCAAATTATTCGAACGTGCCATAGTCGTTCATATGTTGGAAGTAGATATGAATGAAGACTGCCGTGAATTGGTGTGTGGATTGTCTAAAGTGTATTAGACATAAGCAAATGTTTGCTGCAACAGTCATGAGTGCTTATGAATATGATTTGAGCATTGGATTAAAACCACGCTCACTTGGATCACTTCATGGATTTTATCACGAGTGATTGGTGAGATGATAACATCTTATATTCTTGAAACCGAGATGTGTGAGTTGTATCTTGCGAATCGGTTGCACATTGATAATATGTAAACGCACCAGTATATTGGTGTTATGAAACATATTGTTGTTCGTGATTTGGTGAGTGAGTGCAAGCAAGCATTGAGTCAAAGTTTATCCGTTCCTTTTATCCAAAGTAGGATAAAAGCGATATCTGTGGGCCCCTCGATGATTTAGTGATGGCACCTAAGTGCTTGGCCTAGCCGGGACTAAATTGATGTGTTCAATTGTAGTCTGTTTTCTGTCTTCATAAATCTGAATTCGGGAAACATCACATAGACAGAGAGAATGATTTAGATCCATGTCTCAGTCTATACGATATCTAGAATGGAGGAATATATGATCCTTATCTAAAGGACACGCGTATCTGATAAGATCAGAGTAGACAGCGGCTTTAGAAAGCTACGATTGCAGATCAGGATATGAAGTCATACGCGGAATAGTTATTAGACTTATGCAAGTAGGAGACTATTGGATTAGTGTCTAAGTCCATAACTATTTTGGTATGTACTTGACCCGATGGTGCATGGTCCTTTTGTGTTGCCTTCACCAAGGCAACTTGATAGGATGAATTATGGAGAGAAAGGATTAAATATGATTTATTAATATTTATGAGAATAATATATTAAAGGAGAAATCATATTATTTAATTAATATTAGTCAAGAATTAATAAGAATTAAGTTTGTGGCTAAAAAAAATTAATTAAACTTAAGGGACTTGAACTGTCAATTGTATGATAGTTGAATATTGAGCTAATGGACTCCATATTAAAGGGGTGGACGAATTCTATGGGGAAACCCATTAGAAATCGTCCAAGGCCTTTAAGGAAAGGAGTCCATGGGTTGCTTAGGGCTTAAGCATCCAAATTAGGGTTTCCTTCTTAGATAACCCTAATAGCCTCACTATTTAAAGGACCCTTAAGCCCCAAAAACGTGGTGAACTTGTTGATTACGGTTTCCACACGTTTTGGGCAGCCTCCTTCTCTTCTCTTCTTCATCCTCGTGCTCTTGGTGTTTGTGAACCATTAGAAGAGTGACATTTGTGACTCTAAGCCTTCTAAAATCATTACAAGAAGGATTTGAGATTGTTATTGCTACATAACAATCAAGGTATGATCTAAAACCTAATTTATATGTTATATTGATCATCATATGCTAGATCTAGGGTTTATAGTCTTGGATGAATTGCATGTACAATAGAGAAACCTAGATCCAAGCATTAGGTTTTGTATGAGCACATAGGATGTTCTTATGTCTAAAACCCATCAAAGACAACCTTCAACATACTCGCCGAGTTGTTCTTCCAACTCGCCGAGTTCCTACCCAACTTCATCCGACTCGCCGAGTCTACCCGTGTGACTCGCCGAGTCACTCTAGCTCTTAATCCATGTAGTGGCTTTTCGAGCCAAACAGGGGCTCCAACACGTAGATCCATACATCCAAGGCTTATTCCTCACATAAAGTGGCAAACTTTACGTGTAGATATGGAGATCTAGGCTCAAAACACTCCAAACTAGGGTTTATGACAACCATGCTTCACCAACATACCAAGAGCTGATAGTTTATGGGATTCTAGACCAAAACAAGCATGGACCTGAGGTAGCAACCTCAGATCTGAACTTCTAGCTCGAAGTGGTTACTATCATGCCAAGAATGCCCAAAACTCACACATAGATCTAGGTGTAAAGGAGTCCAAGAACTAGTTTATTACCTCCAAATGTTCAGAAATGTCTTCCCAATCCCGGATCTATAGCCCCTTTTTGCACCTCCAAGCTCCTTCTTCCTTCTCCAAGCTTTAATGCACCCTTCAAGGAAATAATTAGCTCAAAAGTGGATATGGCAGCTAGGGTTTGGTGTTCTGGGTTAGGAAGGCAGTAAAGGAACCCTAGGGAAGAGAATGAGGCGCTAAAATAGGCTCCAAGTCCCGGATTTAGGGTTTTCCTCGTTCAGACCAAACTCGCCGAGTCTCCTTGGCCGACTCGCCGAGTCGGTCACTTACTCCTTGACCCGGATCCCGCTCGGACTCGCCGAGTTCCTTCTTGGACTCGACGAGTCGTCCCTTAAACTTAGGGTTTCCCTTCCTTTCTTGGCCTTCCTCACTTTGGGTGTTACACAGTCTTACAACACTCTCTACTGCTAGTGAATGCCATGGCTCCGCCGTATTCTTACAACACTTCCCACACTATCTGACCGATTGTGAATGCTACGGCTCCCATGTAGTCTTACAACACTTTCCATACTATCTGACTGCTAGTGAATGTTACGGATCCCCCGTAGTCTTACAACACCTCCCACACTATCTGAACGATAGTGAATGCTACGGCTCCCCCGTAGTCTTACAACACTTTCCACACTACCCGACTGCTAGTGAATGCTACGGCTCCACCGTAGTCTTACAACACTTTCACCCTCACATTATCACTGAACATAGCCCTATCGCTCATCTAGCAATCCAAACACATCTCTACGTTGAGCATCCACATGGTCTATCCTCCCAACTGAACTCAAACACTGAATGGAACTCTACCTGGTTTCCTCCCCTAAAGCCTGCTATATGACATCAGATGACACGATCCAGATGTTTAGGAGCTTCCTGAACTCCCATCCACGATATCCTATATTCAGTCAGCCCCTAAGGCCGACTTTCCTCCCCCAAAGGGGAATGTGAGACGCATCCTCGTCTTACATTCACTTCTATCTTGGATATCTGAATAACTCCCCCTACTTAGATTCAACTAAGTCTGCTCAACATATGAGAATTGAAGGATTCCCAAATCCTCTCTCGTTCCAATGATCAGTCTGCTGACGGCCGGTGCTTAACAAAGCTTTAACACCATGAATAACCCTTCCAAAAAACCACGCTACCTAAAATCCAGCTAACACTTCTTGTATCCCAACTACATCAATGACTTCAACGCTTAAAAGCGACATCATGCTCATATCTCGGAGTCCAACGAACGGATAGTCCAACCAAAACCTCAGCGACAACTTTCTCTTTCCCCGGAATCCTGATGGCTCCTCCCAAAACATAAATACTAAGGCTACTGAAACTAGCCATACTCCCTCATTCAAGCCCTTGAACTAACCCCGAGAATGGCTGGAGCAGGTACACTCACTGCTCCACCCTGATCGCCAGACAGTAGACCTCCTTGTTCTCCACACAACGAAAAAGTAACGAGCTTGCTCCCTATGGCTAATCCCTGATGACGTGGCCAAACCTGCTACACCTATAACAACCTGGATCACTGGACAGATTCCGATAACGACTCGGAGCAATCAACGTACACACAAAATTCACTTCGCAAGATACTGATGGGTTTTATGCATAAGAACAATATGATGTGCTCATATAAACCCTAATGCTTGGATCTAGGTTTCTCTATTGTACATGCAATGAATCCAAGACTTGCAACCCTAGATATAACATGTATAATTCGAAATTAACATCATAAGAACATATCTAAGTGTTTACCTCTTTCATTTTTCTTGGAATCCTTTGAATCTTCTTGATCTTGAGCTTAGAGTCACAATTGTAACTCCTCTAATGGTTGACAAACACCACAAGCCAGAAGGCTATCAAGATAGAGGAGGAGGAACACTAGAAATCGGCCCTAGGGTTTTCTTATAAGCAAGTATCCAAAAATTGCATCCAAGGGCCTCTATTTGTAGTGTAGGCTGCTTGGGTTTCAGTCTAAACCCTAATGGACAGCTTAGTAACCAAGCAGCCCATGGAACCTTCTAGATTAGGGCCTTTGGACGAAAATATGATGGATCCCCATCATAATTTCGTCCCCCCCGCACCCCCTAGTCCATTAGGTTTCCCAGTCCAAAGCTCAACTATCACAATTTTGACAGTTTATGCCCCTTTATTCAATTAATCTCTTTTAGTCACCAAATTAATTCCTAATCAATTTATGACTAATATTAATCAAATAATATTATTTCTCCTTTAATATATTATTCTTATAATATATTAATAAACCATAATATCCTCTCAGATAAGGGATACCAAATATAGTTACGGACTTAGACACTAATCCAATAGTCTCCCACTTGAATAAGTCTATTCATTATATCTATCATATGAATTTAGGATCCGATTAACAATCGTAGCTCTTACACATCACTGTCAACTCTGATCAGTAACTCGTCCTTCAGATAAGGGATCTTATAAGCCTCTGTTCTTAATGTCATGCTGACAATACTTATTGTCCAGCATTTGTTCCTCGATCTCTGATTTGTTCCACATAGAATTTAGTTGAACATATCAACTTCATTCTGACTGGGCCCGACACATACGTCAAACCAAATTATCGACTGGCCAAATATGAATTTTACCCTCTTAGGATAAAAGGAACAAAAAACTTTGACTTATATGATTTTATATTCACTAGCCAAGTCACACACAATAATGCGTTTTATAACATCAAGTTACTGATGTGTTTTCGCATTATCAATGTATAATCAACCAACAAAAAATAACCATATCTCTAGGTTCAAAGATTATATGATATTATCACCTTGTGATCACTTGTAATAAAACAGTGATACCAGCAAGCGCGGGTTTATTCCAATGCTCTAATCATATTCATAAGCACTCATGAACTTTGTAGAAAACTTTTGCTATGCCCAAAATCTTTTAGACAATCTACAAACAAATTCATTACAGTCTTCATTCATACCTACTTCCAAAATATGAGCGACTGCGGACTGTTCGAATAATCTTGTTATTCAGGAAGTCAAAACATGCAAAATTGAAACAATAGATAAATAACCAACACAAGATAGTAGCTTTACTCATAAATAACACAATTTTATTTATTCATCAAATGTCAAGTACAAATTATCTATTACACGTTTCTTATCTATCTAATCTAAACTTATATCGTCCTTCAACCCAATGCTCCTAGCCTGCTGTAAGTGTTTGACCCTACTCAATCCCTTGGTAAGGGGATCTGCTGGGTTCTCTTCTGATGATACCCTCTTCACAACGAGGAGTCCCTCTTCTACCCGATGTCTAATAATGTGGTATTTTCTGTCGATATGTCGAGATCTTCCATGATCTCTTGGTTCCTTGGTTAAGGCAACCACTCCTTCATTATCACATAAAATTTCCATTGGCTATTTTATGGATGGCATAACTCCAAGGTCTCCAATGAAGTTCTTCAACCATATAGCCTCCTTTGACGCTTTTCTCGCCGCAATGTACTCTTATTCGCACGTTGAATCAGCTACAGTCTCCTGCTTGGAACTCTTCCAAGTCATTGCTCCTCCATTTATGGTAAAGACACAGCCTAATTGTGATCGGTAATTATCCCGATCCGTTTGAAAACTAGCGTCACTGTACCCTCGCACCCTTAAGTCATCACTCCCACTGAGGACTAGAAACCATTGCTTGGTCCTTCGTAGGTACTTAAGAATATTCGTAACTTCAATCCAATGAGCTCTACCGGGATTCCCCTGATATCTGCTGACTATGCTCAAAGCGAAGGCCACATCAGGGCGAGTACAAGTCATAGCATACATGATAGAGCCGGCTACGGAAGCGTAAGGTACTTAGCTCATATCAGCTATCTCTACCTTTGTACTCGGGCTCTGAGTCTGACTCAGTTTGGTATTGCTCTGGATTGGCAACTCCCCTTTCTTTGAATTTTCCATACTAAAACGCTTTAGTACCTTATCCAAGTATGTATCCTGACTGAGTCCTATTAGTCTCTTTTCCCTGTTTCTTACTATCCTTATCCCCAGAATATAAGCAGCCTCTCCGAGGTCCTTCATAGCGAAACACTTCCCAAGCCAATACTTGACCTCCTGCAAGGTTGGGACGTCGTTTCCTATGAGCAGTATGTCATCGATATACAATTCGAGGAAGCTTGCTATAGTCCCACTGGCTTTGACATATACACATGACTCATCTTCGCTTCGCAGAAAACCAAACTCTTTGAGCTTCTCATCAAAACAAAGATTCCACCTGCGAGATGCTTGTTTCAATCCATAAATGGATTTCTCAACCTTGCACACTTTATTTGGATGCTTCGCATCAAAAAAACCATCTGGATGATTCATATACACATCTTCAGTCAACTTCCCATTAAGGAAATCGGTTTTTACGTCCATCTGCCAAATTTCATAATCATGAAACCCACCTATTGCAAGCATTACCCTAATAGACTTTATCTTAGAAACTGGTGAGAAGGTCTCATCATAGTCAACTCCAAGAGTTTGAGTAAAGCCCTTCGCAACCAATCGTGCTTTATAAGTGTGTACTTTCCCATCCATGTCCGTCTTCTTCTTGAAGATCCACTTGCACCTGACTGTCTCACGACCTGGCTTATTGTCAACCAAATTCCAAACTTGGTTGTCGTACATGGACTAAATCTCGCTGTCCATTGCCTCTTTCCATTTAGCAGACTCCGTGCCTGCCATGGCTTCCTTGTAGCTGCTAGGTTCGTCCAAATTTATTAGTGTTTCATCACTAATAAACATATCCCATTCATTAGTAATATGAAAACCATAAAACTGGGGTTGCACACTAACCCTACTAGAACGTCTAGGAGGTAAGGACTCATCAACGGGCTCAACAGGAGTTTCCTCCTCAGGATGAGTGCCAGTGTTAGAGGTTCTTTCATCTCTTTGCTCTTGAATCTCTTCAAGATCAATTTGCCTTCCACTGTCCTCTTGTCTTATTAATTCCCTTTCTCGGAAAACTCCTCTTCTAGCAACGAAGACAAAATTGTCACTCGGTCTATAGAAGAGATAGCCAAAAGACTTATGTGGATAGCCCATGAAATAACACTTCTCACTATGAGGTTCGAGCTTGTCGTGAGTATCTCGACTTACGCTAGCCTCGCAACCTTAAACCTTGATATGTGCCAACGAGGGAGTTTTCCCTATCCACATCTCGTGAGGTGTTTTGGCAACGTTCTTGGTGGGAACTAAGTTAAGGATATGGGCGACAGTCTCTAAGGCATACCCCCAGAAAGCTATTGATAACGAAGCCCGACTCATCATAGAACAAACCATGTCCAATAAGGTCTGATTACGTCTCTCAGCCACACCATTCAATTGTGGCGTCCTCGGAGGCTTCAATTGCGAAATAATCCGACATTCTTTTAGATAGTCGGGAAACTCAAGACTTAGGTACTCTCCTCCTTGGTCTGACTGAAGCATCTTGATTTTCCTGCCCAGTTGATTCTCCACTTCATTTTTAAACTCTTTGAACTTTTCAATGGTTTCTGACTTTTGCTTGATCAAGTAGATATATCCATATCTGCTATAATCATCTATAAAAGTCACGTAGAAGCGGCAAGCATCCCTTGTGGTGGATCTAAAGGGCCCACACACATCGGTGTGTATGAGATCCAATAGACCCTCACCTCTATCACAAGTTCCCGTGAAGGGTGACTTGGTCATCTTCCCAAGTAAACAAGATTCACACACGTCATTGTCCCTAAGGTCGAATGACTCCAACACTCCATCCTTTTGGAGTTAGGCTATGCGTTTCTTGCTGACATGGTCAAGGCGACAGTGCCACAAGCATGCTTTATCTAGACTAGTAGACGAATCAATATTCAACACATCATTTTCTAAATTATCAACAACCAACAAAGATTCATAAATCCCATTACAAGGTAATGCATTGAAATAAAAGACTCCATTCAAATAAACATTAATAGAACCATTACTATTATCAAATGAGTATCTGAAACCTTGTCTAAAAAATCCATGAAATGCAATGATGTTTCTTGCCATATTTGGCGAGTAGCAACAGTTATTTAAATCCAAACCTAACCCATTACTCAAAACTAAAGAATAAACTCTGACTCTCGTCACAGGCGATGATCTTTTGTTTCCCATAATCAAGTTCATATTTCCACGTTCCACCTCCCTACTTCTTTTTAGGCCCTGCAAATTAGAACAAATATGGTAACCACATCCTATGTCAAGAACCCATGAAGTAGCAAGTGATGAGTTGTTAAATTTAATAGAATACATACCTGCAAAGGTGGGCTTCATCTTACCATCCTTTATGTCTTGCAGATACTTGGGGCAATGTTGTTTCTAGTGGCCCTTCTCGTGGCAGTAGTAGCACTCTGCTTTGTTGGAGTCAGAAGAGGGTTTGACTGAACCAACTTTGGTTCCACTAGAGGATGAACCGTCATGGGGCTTACCCTTGTGGTGGCTCTTACATGGAGCCTTCCTCTTTTTACCCTTTCCTTGACCTATTGCGAACATGGGAGCAGCCACAGTAGAGGATGATGCTACAGATTTGTCCTTGAGATTGCTCTTAGCAGTCCTAAGGAGCCCTTGGAGTTTGCTCAAGGTGACCTCTTCTTTGTTCATATGGTAGGTCATCCTAAATTGATTGTAGCATGAGGGCAAGGAGTGGAGAATGATGTCGATAGCCAAATCCTCCCCAAAGTTAACATTTAACTTGTGTAGACGATCAACATACCTTTTCATTTTCTGTAAATTCGAGGTTATGGACTCTCCACTCCGCATCTTAGCGGTGATCATGTTGGTGAAGATCTCATAGCGCTCTTGCCTTGTGCTTTGGTGGTACCTCTCCAGAAAATCTTGATGCATTTCATAAGGATACATGTCCTCATAGGACTTTTGGA